>NW_021681230.1:2550-25028 GCF_001412515.2 Diachasma alloeum | reverse complement strand
CCTGCGAATTCGCTAGAAAATTTTATTAGAATTCTATAGGAATACTATGGGGTTTCTATAGAATTTCTATTGGAATTCGATTGAACAATTCTATTTGTTTTTTGCGCTGATGCTATTGGATACTCAATAAAAAAAGTCAATAGATTTCGAATTTCTGTTTGAATTTTTCTTTTGAGATTTTTTCTATAAGAATGCTTGGGCATCAATTTTCTAAGTTTTTTCCACTCGGATTCTGCAATGCAAAACAAACCAAAATCCAGTGGAACAAACTTACAAAATTTGTGCCCAATAATTCTGATGGAAAATTTAACAATTTAAAATCTAACAGAAAAATTTAAATAGAAATTTGAAATCTATTGACTTTTTGTTATTGAATATCCAATAGAATCAGCGTAGAAAACAAATGGGATTTTTCAATCGAATTCCAATAGAAATCCTATAGAAATCCCATAGAATTCCTATAGAATTTTCTAGCGAATTCGCTAGGTTTTCTATTGAATTTATTCATACATGCATACATACCAGTTTGACGTTAGAAAAAATACTCGCAATAACGAGTAACGGAAGGGATGACTTTATCTGGTCAGGTTTTCCCCTAACTTAGGGTATCCTCCAACCTTTAGCAAATGCAATACAGGAGGTTGGAAAGAGTTTCGATGGGGGGCGAGANGATGGAAAATTTAACAATTTAAAATCTAACAGAAAAATTTAAATAGAAATTTGAAATCTATTGACTTTTTGTTATTGAATATCCAATAGAATCAGCGTAGAAAACAAATGGGATTTTTCAATCGAATTCCAATAGAAATCCTATAGAAATCCCATAGAATTCCTATAGAATTTTCTAGCGAATTCGCTAGGTTTTCTATTGAATTTATTCATACATGCATACATACCAGTTTGACGTTAGAAAAAATACTCGCAATAACGAGTAACGGAAGGGATGACTTTATCTGGTCAGGTTTTCCCCTAACTTAGGGTATCCTCCAACCTTTAGCAAATGCAATACAGGAGGTTGGAAAGAGTTTCGATGGGGGGCGAGAAAGACGCAAGTAGCAAAAATGGGGAGAAATATCCGAGAGAAAAAAATTTATTATGCTGAAACCATTCGGAAGCATACCATCAATTTATTGATGGCGAAGAAAGCATTGAAACCACTCAGTGACATGCTCACGATCATATGCTCACTGCGTGCTGCTTGTTTCCTCACCTGATGTCTCGATTTTTTTGTGAAAAGGAAAATTATGTGATCACATCACAATCGATTAATACGTACGCAATCGAAATGCCATCAAAGAAACAAATAGTTTCCCTTTTTTCTCGTCTCGATACCTGAAAATCGAAAACAAATGACAAAAAAGCCTTGCTCTTTTTTTTCATCATAAGAGAGACCGATTAATACGCAAATCGATTATCATATCGAAGAACGAAATCGATTCACTTTTTCTCGATAGCTGAAAATCGAAAACAAAAGACAAAAGCCTTGTTCTTTTAATCGTAAGGATATTGTTGGGATTCATTGTAGAGTTCCTTGCAAAGTCTACTTGCTGTAGTTTAGTGACCGCGCTGCCCACATCGTACTACTGCGATTCAGTATTTAGGAATACGTTAATTTGAGGGTTATCGGGTTGAGTATATAATAACTCGTCGTTACGTTTTTGGGAAACCTCATAAATCGTTGTTAAATTCTTAAATCTCAATTTTGCATTGACAGGATGAACATTTAAACCTTCAAGATACTGTTCTAATTTCATGACCTTACTGGAGAAGAACGTCAACCTTTATTGGAGATACTGAACCCGCTTCTTTTCCTCCATTGAAAGCGCCATTTTGATTTTAAGATTTATCGACCGGAGATGGATTTATATTGAATAACTGAATGAAAAGGAAGAATATCAAAAAGACTTATCTTTGTTTTGGTTCGATGACACAATGCCTGATGCAGCTTGAAGTTTCCTATAGTGAGAGTGACGGTTACTGATGATGATCACTGTTCGGACGCGAGAAGTTATTTTCTGATCATTTTCGACTTAATTTCTACTATTTGTGAACGACATTCGCAGATAGTTTTTGGAGGCTATGAATCCAACCTCACAGGAGGCACCATGAATATATATATATTTTTTTACATATAAAAAAAACCAAACAAATTAAATTAAAAATTAGAATTAAAAAGACAATAAAACTAGAATTAAAAAGAAAATCAGACTAAAATTCACGAAAATCCAAGTGACATCGAGACAAATTGAACTAAAACAGAACTTCAAGTATCCCAATAAAGCAAACAAATAAATAAATGCATAAAATAATCAACCTTACGGCTCGCTTAAAAAACCATTGTTCCTTCATCACCACCACCATGGCCCTCACAATCCGGTTAACGAGATGTACCTGAATTGTTGAGGAATACTACCATACCCTAGGTGGTATGGTAGTTGCATTTACTTTGGTAATGTTTGTTAGGGTAAATAAATCACTTTCAGAGTATTGGGAAAAAGCCTTGCGGCATAAAAAACCCAGATTTATTGTTAAATTACAAAGAGATCGAAGATTCTGCGAATGTCGCTCTACACAACTCACTCTCTCTCACACACACACAACACCAATGTTCGGTTGTTTTAGTTATCGATATTTGTTATGGATAGTTTGTTCTAGATATTTTTGGCGTTATACGTTTAGTTAAACGTTTAATTTTCAACGTGTACGTTAACAATGTTAACGTGGCGTGGTTGCCACGTGGAGACGCGGAAGGTGTCCCTTCTCGTGTCGTTCGATTTAGAATTCGGTAGTTAGATTTTGGTGTGATTTCACTGTCTATCACATAGGCAAAATGACTACAATTGATCGTGGCGATCAGTTGTTCGATTAGTTTTTATTTTAACACCTGTTTTCTCGCATATAAATATACTAGCCGCAGGAGCACAAGAGCACGGTATTGCGTCGTATCACAACTGCCCGAGTCAGCCAAGCGTCCCCCCTCATGCGGGCGATCTCGCGCGACAGCCGAGAGGTGCTGCCACCAACGGTCGCCCACATGAGGACGACGTCCCAGCCCTCTGCTGTGACTACGGAACAGTACCGCTTGTCGAACATGCCCGGTCTCGAGAGGATACCTCAGAACTCCCAATCCAAGAGGCTCCCAGTCCACCCACTGCAAAACGTAGTGAGAAAAATCACTCAAAATACCCCTCCACTGTTGATATCTCACCGCTTAACAAAAAAAAATCAAAAATAAATAAATAAATAAAAGAAAAACATACAATTAATAACAGATAGAAATACACAACTAATAGCAAAAACAAAACCTCAACAAAACACTCAACTAAAATCTCGACTCATTTAATCTTACAAATGAATAAAAGACAAATAAAAGAGAATTCTTCGAGAAACAAACAACAATAACGAAATAAATAAATGAATAAATATCACAGAATTTATAAAAACATCTACTTACATGAGCAGGCACATTCTCCCCAGCCCTGCGCAAAAGTCTTCTCGCCATGACGTTCATTTTTTTTCCTCTTTTCTTCTCTTTCACAAATTTTCTTTTATCCCAAAGGCACTCTTCACTTATTAACGGTACTTAAACTTTAAAACTACACTTTGAACTATCCAGTTCGAACTCGACGAGTGGAATGATTTGAATTTAGGGGAAAAAAATGCCTCGACGCGAAAAATCACCACACCCTGCGAAAATCCGAAGAAGGTCCCAACCCCTGGTCACTTCCGGACCAATAACAGGAAGATACGGCCCTTCTGCTACCTAAAAACCATTGTGATAGGCCAAAGCCCGACCGCTCGCTCTTTGACCTGTGCGCCCCGAAACTATAGCCAATATTAGCCAAACTTATAGTTTTCACTAGATCCTTCTCCAAAATTCACTAAAAACTCTTATTACAAGTTCGTACGATACAAATAACTAAGTTAATCATTAAGATAACAATTAAACGATCCATTTGAAATCTCTTATAGCAATTAATTACAAACATTTTTACAATTGCATGAAAATCACTGAATCACTCAAAATAATGTATGCGATAAATTTTCGAACATATAAATTTAAGAAAGAAGAAAAAACGACGAAAATCAATTAAAAAACAATTTTCACTGTAATACCAATAATTATCATGACTAATGTATGTTCAAATTAATGTTAAGCAAACGCATGTTCTAGAAATCTAACTTTTATGTCAAATAACCAAATCAAATTTTGTATTCTACCTCATAAGACTTATTTTAGTCGATAATAGAAATATCGAAAGACCGAGAGTCGATAATATTACATTCTACTAAATCATTTACCGAGCGAGGACGCTCGATTCTTTTAAGGGGGGAGGTGTTACGTCCCTACCATTAGCCACCTGATGGCGCTAGCTCAATTTCTCATTTATCTTATCGACTGTCGAGTCTTACCCACAATTACTATATAAGTCCCAATTCCCAATTATATTTTTTCAAACGAAGTAAATTAGAATATTATTTAGTTTCAAACAGAGATAACACTCAAGCGTCCAGACCACTTTTTCCTGAGAAAATCATAAAACTAGCTTTCCCACATTTGAAACGAAACCGAAAACCACTCGTATGCACACGTGCATAATAAATTATCCAAAAACATGAAAAAGAACTAACTAAATCTTTAACATAAGCACTAGCATCCTGAAATTGTAAACAGAACACGGCGAAACCAAGAAACCCGAAAATCATAAGTGTCAAATGACATTTTCCAAATTCTAACGTTCCGTGAGAACAGAATTTTTCTCAAGAGTAAAATGCAGCTGCACTTTTAATTCCTCCTAATCCAATCACGACTTTCGAGGCTCCCCGATTGACCTAAAACCAACCGGTTCGCCTCTCTCCTCAACACCATCCCGAATGAACCAATCCTACCCTCAGAAACTAGAGCGTGTACGCCCACGCGTGAGCCCTAAGCAGCCCTAAGATATTCAAATCTCATCTTAGTAAAATCACTTCTATATCCACGGTCAAAGAGAAAGGAATAACTTTCTCTAAAAATCTTAAACTGAAATTTCAAGTCCAAGTAATGTCTCAGTGAATACTTCAACTCCAAATACCCAAAGTCTAAATTCAAAGTGTTCGGGACTTAATCACAAATACTAATTTAGTGAAATAAAAGTCGCATCATAAAATAAACCAAAACAAGACAAGAACATTTAAACATTAATAACCGTCAACCCACAAGGGTCACTAAAAAAACCCTCAACCTACAATAGTGAAACAGTGTAATAAAACCAAGTGTTATTGTTAAGAATAAATCTCATTAAACGAAACACTCTAAATCGTGTCTGGATTAGGCAACTGCGTGTAGTCGTTGATTAGTGGAAGCTACCTAGGGAGATAGTTTCCCTCAACACCTGGAGTTACCGACCAAAGGGTCAATTTAACTATCCTCGAATTCATTCAACAGACAATTGAGTGTAAACCATTTGGGACGTAACAGACCAATATTTTGATTATTGAAATTTATCCATAATTTATTTGGAATTTCCGTATTATTATCAAATGTCATGTGTTCTAATACTCCATATGCACCATTCACAAGACCATCCAAAACGTTTATATTTGATGTGATCATATATTTAATTTCATACTTTAGCTTGATTTTGTAATGTAACATTTTTAATTCTTTTTTCTGAGTATTATTGGTCCTGATTGATTCAAGCATTTTTTTAATGAATTTTTCTGATGCGTTTCCCAAGAAATTATCGATGGCAATAGCTTCATAACATTGCCCAAGATATTTATCAATTTTGGATTGGTTGTACTTGTCAACATACATATTTTCATAGTACAATCTGATAGCATCACCCGGAACCTCCTCTTCTAAAACTTCTCTACGTTTAATCAGCGATATATCTTCATCTGTCATCATTCCTCGAGCTAAATTGTTAAGAGCATTTATGAAGATCTTATCGTCTCTCTGTCTCATCACTTCTGTCAATTCAAAATATCTAAATTCTTCCCATAAAACTATATCTGACAATGCGCTCAATGGGGCCGAATTTGGTGCACAATATATAGGTCTATCCTTGACACGGGGTAATTGATGTAAATCGCCTATTAAGATGACAGAGATTCCCCCGAAAGACCTATTGTTCCCCATTATTTGTCGTAGTCGAGTATGTATACGTGTCAGTATATTTGCCCCAACCATAGATATTTCATCTATGATCAATAATTTCAGTTCGACTAAATTAGAGCGGATTGAGTTTGCGACATCTGCTGATAATGCTGGCATTTGCCCTCCGTATTCGATAATCGGCAATGCAAATGCAGTATGTAACGTTACTCCTCCAATCAAATGCGCTGCTTTCCCGCTCGGTGCACATAATAGAATTAGGGGTAAATCATTTTTTTTCTCCTGGTATTGAACCACTAATGAATATTCTCAAGGGTAACTCGTCAATTTTGAAACATTTGAAGATATGAATCACAACTTGTCGTTGCAAAACATTCAAAGTATCGACTAGATGAAATATTTCTTCCTTGGATATTGTTGGTGGCTTGGTGAATCGTGTCTTGACTCTCTTAACAATATCTTCGACACCCGACTGATTGAAGATATCAACTTCTTGCTGTTTGGTAACTCTGTGTTTATTGAACTCGATATCTTCCTGATTACTTTTATTCATATTGTCATTCATTGCTTCTTTCATGGCTTCATCAATTACTTCATCAACAATAATAGAATACTTTTTTCTATTTCTTTGAATTATGTCAATGTGTTGGTGATATAACATTTTGCAATCCGAGTTTTCGATATCAGCCTCTTCATTTCTCCATGGGTAAAATAAGAGCACTTGTTCTCGAAAATAATTACATTCATCCTGTTGCAGTTTGTATCTACGATACCTCATAATCTTCATCTTACTCCTTCTCGAAATCGAATCGACAGTAGTTGATTGGATATCTCTCAGATGAACATCGTTAATATCTTCATGATCGGTATTATTGTTATTACTATCATCACCATCATCATTTTCATCATCATCCTCATTGTCATAATATTCATCATCATCTTCCCTTTTCTTACTAGATGATTTTGATGATAATGTATAACATGTTGCAAAGTCCGCCAAGCAACTGTCGCGTAATTCAGCGGGTCTTCGTTGATATTTGTCTAAAACATTTGTAGTATATATATCCGTAGAATTTTCATTCAGAGAACTTCATTGTTGATGAGATTTCAGCATTCGTACTCTCTCATTTCTCGGGGAAGTGTTGACGAAAATGACTCCACGGCTGGATTTACAAAGGTATAAACTTAGTACATGATACGCAGCTTCTTGAGCGGACATCACGTTGCCATTGATAAATATATTGCCGTATCTTCTGAATTTATCTCTTAAAGAATTATTATTGTTTTTTAAATCATTTGCCGCTTCACGCAGTAGTTTCGATAATCCTATATCAATTTGGGAAATGTAATTGATAATGTATTGCGCACAAGCATAGGGATCCAGAACAAACTGGATATCCATGTTGGCTTCCAATAAAGTCAGAATTTTCTCATTATAATTGTTGACGGCAACGTCACACGTTCGTCTTTTAATGAATAATTTATCTTTATCTAATGAACTTCGTATGGCGTTGAGATACTCTTGCTCGGTTAATTCTACTTGATTCAGCATTTCATCAAAGTCGATTAACAGATTATTTTTGAAATAACCGTCCACCAAGTCCCTTATTCTTTCGAGATGCTTTTTTTCATTACCCGTTTTTTCCTTTTGACTCAATGGTTTCAATATTTGAGTGGATCTCATGACAAATTGAGGATAATTGAATCTGCATTTTTTTTTCCTCCCTTTATGACACGTAATTGTATATTTGTGTTTTTGAAAACTGATGAATGGATTTTTTAAATTGTCTTCACAAAATATATGGCTATCAATGAAATTGATAACCTTGCCAATACCCTCATTATAATCTGGATCGTATGTTGGTGTATTATTGCACCATAAAAGTGCATGAACCTGGACAGAACCTCTGCCTTGAAACTCTTTTCTGATAAAATAATCGATTACAAATTTATTTTTGAATGGACCATCAGGACTTTTCAATATACCCATGATCTCTGCGAATCGATTATCGATATACCGAACTACAGAGACAGGGTCATCCCTAATTAATTTATTTTTCACGTCGTCATCAAGCAATAGGGCTTCTCTCAAACTGATTTTCGCGTTATACTTCAATTTATAGAGAAATTGCATCAATTCTGGACTATTACCTTCTGATGTCGAGAGGGTTAAAAAAACTGTCGGGGTGCCCAATTGTCGAATCATTGCACGAATATTTTTTTTTTTCGCTTCCCAAAAGGCCGGAGATGGTCGTACTGATTTTAAAAATGAATAACCATTGTCATGGCAAACGATGTCACGTATACAATCTCTATCTTTCGCTTGTTCAGCAGTTAATTTATTGTTAGATTTAATTCTTCTCACACACGTGTTAATGTTATACATGACAATTAGCTCGAGTTTCCGTTTCGCCATGAACAATAACCGAGTCGGTTCACATGATCTCCGATCCTTATGTCTTGCTTCGAACTTGACCCGTTGCGCATAACTCAATTTATTATTTTTATCGAAAATATCTCCTACGAAAATCTTAGGAAAACACAACTCATCGATGTGATTGGTTTTATGCCAAGGGACGGGATAATTATTTTGACATGGGGCAATAACACGCGTTTCGGAGGATAATTCATGATTTTCATCGACAATTAACACCTCGTCTTTATAAGCGGATGATATACACTCATTCCAATCTGGTTCATCCTCAGAATTCGAATCAGCCTGCTTATCATTTTCTGAATCACCCGAGAGACTTTCGTCACTATCTTGATTTTTTTTTCTTTCGTTCTAATATTCGGATCATGAACATCATCATCACCAATAAAATTCACGGGAGAATTATCACTCTTCTCGTATTTTTCAAAGAAACTTTTATCTATGGTTATCCCATTATTAATATATAATGGGGTTTGCATCATGTACTGTAGCGCAACATTGTAATGATTTTTCTTTGGCCTCAACAAATACTCAATAAACCCTAACCCAGAAGTCTCGATTATCCAAACACGGCCAACTCATTACCTTCGTTCTCGTAATCCGACAAGTCTGAAACGCCAAAAACCATAACGCTAACACTGGACTTCGGGGACAATCAGCAGCTCATCCAATCCTTATTTCGTGTATTTAGGGCGCCAGCCGATTTTTAGCAACGCGGAATCGACAAACCGCAAACGGAACCGTATTTTCTTAAAACTAAATACTGATCGTCCCCAAAAATCCAATAACGACAAGAAACATATCGCAAACCATACGCAGAAATGTGGATTACGAGGGTACGGGATTTACTCGGCTGCTCAGTGTGCGGGTCGTGGAGAGAGGGGTGGATTCGTGGACGAGAACATCAATTAACAAAACCAATCATCGATCGAGAAACCAATAAACCAATGTCTTAAATTCCAAACGGGATAGGTAAGGTCGACATTGAATAATAAACACAATTGTACTGACGTGTTTCGCTATTGCCGATATTAATACAAAATTGTAAATTCGTACAAACACAAAATTACGTGAATGTGACTCAAAATAATTTTAAATACTCTGAAATGATCCATTAAACTCCAAAAGGACTCGAAAGATGCGAATAATAATTTTAAGTATGAAAAAGAAAGCGATCCCAATCCAAAGCTGATAGAGAGAAGCAAAGGTATTGTCCACGAGGGGAACACGAATCCGAGAGAGAGAGACTATAGGAAGGTAGCGTACGTGCGAGAGAGAGAACGGATGAGGTAACTACGCGAAATAAAAAAAAAAGGGGAGCTCACGAAAAGGTACTAATTTTTCTTATTTTCGACTGTAATTAATCGAATTACGAATTATGGAGCGCCTTTGTAATGGTTTACTTAATTCTTATGCCATTTGTAACCCATTAAAATCGGGAATCTCATTCACCGAAAAGGTAGCAAAAATGAGCTAGGGAGCTTGAATCAGCCACGTGGCTGATTTACCGGAAAGGAGCGTTTCTAACCCGGAAATGGAGGTTTTCTCCATGAAAATAGGTAGCTTACGGTCTCCAATAATTTCCAAAATAATAGGTAGCTTATTCATGAACGTAAGAGAGCTTAGATAATTTTATTGTTCTGGATTCCAACCATAAAGTAAAGATAACTAAAAAGATAGCGTCCCCATGCCCAACCGGAATCCAAAACTCAACGAACGCTAGAGAGCATTAAAACGCGAAAAAGGTAGCTTCAGAACAATTCAGGTAGCATCATTTTTCCTCCAGAACTCTCGTGAGTCGGAGAAATATAAAGAAATAGGTAGCGTAGAATAATTACGTAAAGAGAGCGAAAAAAGGTAGCAAGCAAAAAGGTAGCAATGAAGTAGGTAGCGAGTTGCATCAATCGCCGTAGCGAGACGCCTAAAGCATGAAATTTAGCCTAAAAGTTACGGTAGGTAGCCCTATTACTATTCGGATTTATTCAGGTAGCGTAATTATCATTTAAATAATCTCAGGTAGCTTCCAGGGAGCATTTAGGTTTGTTTGAAGAGTTTTCTGTCCTTCAAACCATGAGTATCGGTGTTGGCGTCATTCCGAGAGGTAGCGACGCCATTCCGCGTGGTCCAACTGCTTTATCGAAAAACGCACTAATTCACTGTTAATCACCTCTAAATAAGTACACGAGTACTTACCATGGTCTGGAGCGTTGATTTTGACTGAATTTGGATCACGGGGCCTCGATAATTACCTCGAAAGAGAACTTGTTCAGGGAGCTAAATCGACTCGTACCTCACTCTTAGTCGTCCGGGTGGATACTGTAATGGCGACTATCGCGTGTGTCCGCTCGGGCCTGTTGCATAGTGGTGGGGAGTCTGGGGGAGACTAGCCCCGTACGGTGCTGACTCGAGTGCCGGAGACGCGAACTATCGATTCCCGGGGTAATTGTGCGCGAAGTATTTAAAGATTTAAATTTAAATTCTCCTATGGTTGATTTTAATTATTTTAATTCAACAAAACTGTAATTATTTGAACTCAACGTGAAACTGAGATGGCGGAGCGGGTCTTCACTCCGTCTACGACCGGAATAAGGTAGCTTATCTACAGAGGGCACTCTCCGGAGAGGAATTAGGACTTTACCAACGAAAACTCAAACGCAAACGCAACTTAACTAAATTAAAAACCCAATGGCGATCCGTTTCGACGACTGGGATCGTCTCCACGGCCTTCCAACTGAAAGCCCTAACACTCTCGCTCAAGGGAGCGCAAGCATTTCAACTCGACCTATGTACTCACTCTATCGACAAACCAAAAAGGGTTACGGGAAACACTGGGTAGCACATTATCTTGGCCAAATATTCCACGGTGATATCCTGATCCTTAACCGAATTTACGTAGGAAAATCTCAAAATTACTAAACTTTAACTCAACAAAAATGACTCGAAAAAAAGAAATATCTGCAAAATATCTGGTTTATTTAATGAAGTTATTTAATGAATATTATTCTCAAAATTTAGGGAATCGATTCACGCGATAGGTAACCAATTTAGGTAGTTTTCCGAACTTAAGGTAGCTCTGAAGTAGAGTTAAGGTAGCAGGTAGCTCTAATTCTCCGTATAGATTTTATATCACGACAAAAAGGTAACGGTTTATAAAATCTTACTCTCTCTCTCTCTCTCTCTCTCTCTCTCTCTCTCTCTCTCTCTTTCTATACATAAATACCCTGGAGTTCCGCAGGTGACGAATTCGCCTGGAATTTCGTCACAACACATACGTTAGATGGCTTTATCGTTTCATACATATAATTTGATTGGTGATCTAAATGACGTTTGAATTGTACTTGTAATGTTGACATGTTATTAAATTTTCGAGGAAGTATATCGATCATGTCATTAATTTCTGAATGAACATTTACCACACTACCACGAATTGATAATTGTGGGTTTTTAAAGCAGTGTGGTTTCAAGGCTCTGATTTGCACAAATGGTACGCATGGTGATATCATACGTTCTTCTAGTGGCGATAAATTTCTCAATTGATCGGGTATAACCGGAAATTTCAAGTCAAATGCACATGTTTTTGGAATTCTCCCTTCTGATATGCATTTATGGCAATAAAGACATATGAAATCAGATGAATTATTTACAATTTTTTCCAAAAATGATTTCACGTCATTTGATTTGCAGTTAAATTTTGAAGGAAGCAAAATTCTTTATTGCGTATACTTGACTACTCGTTTACGGAAAAATAAATTATCACAACAAATGCAGACAAGATCGGGGGTATTCGCGCGATTTTTGATGAAGGTTTCAAACAAGCAATATTCATTTTTTAATTCATCATTTTGTTTAAGTTGTGAGACGATCAAATTTCTAAAACTCTCTCGGAACTTCAGCATAGCGATGGCTCGACATAATTTCTCATTTTTTTTATCAATAATTCTGTCATTTGATCTGTAATCTGAGTCTTTTCTTTTTTTTCTCAGCCTTTCCTTAGTCTGTTGACGTTCGCGAGCGGTGAAATGTTGACAAAGAATCCGTTTCCGTTCGCGATCAGTTAGTTTTTTCCGGGTAGTATATTCACTAGTCCTGGTTTCTATTTCATGTTCTAATTTATGAATCGTTTCTGGGGACTTACTATGACTAATATTTTCTTTCATTGATTTGTTTTTTGGTGCTAGACGAAGTCTGCTACGAGTCGGATAATTATGAATATTACCACGGGTCATTTGCATCCGCAACCTATTAGACAGTATCTCTTTGGCTTTATAATCACACTGGTTTCTGATTTGTCTCATTTCTCATGAATGAGACGCTCGGTGTCCTTCATTATTATCGTTTTTCTGACGTTTTTTTCGAATGGAATGAGTTTCTTTCTTTTGTGATACGTCGTCACCATCGAATTCGTGAGTACTTTTCATTTTTCCTTGATCAGATTGTTTTTCCTGATGTAAATGAGAGTTTAGATTTTGTGTCTCAGGTTGCATTCGATTAAAATCAGAAAAATCAGGCCCGGTCGCGCGCTTCGCGCGCTCCCTCTTTAGGGTATGACCGGTAGGGGTTGGTGGAATTGAATATGACTCATTACGGGTCGCACCAATAACTTCCCGACCATTTGTTTTTTCTTTCATTAATTTTTTTATTATGTATTTATTCAATCTTTTTCTCACATTTCTCGGACGAAATACCCATAGAAGACGAGAAAATCCGTGCGCGTGCTCGCACTCACACACTCCCATGCACACACATAGCCGTATTCCGCATCGAGAAAAGATGTAATTTATCAAAAAAGTAAAATTGTTTCTTGAATGTATATCGATTTCGAAAAAAGCTAGTGAACTGCTGATTAAATGTCTTCCAGTATTCCATGATTTGTGCGTTATATCAAGATTCATCGTTTCTAAACAAAAAAAACTTGAAATCGTATCGTTATGCACGGAGAAATGGTCTCGTTTACAATAAAACGCTAATTTTCGACTTTTTTCCAAAAGTTTTTTGGAAAAAACTGGAGAAACGCTGAGACGATCATCTCCATAATCTAATCAGGTTCAAGTCACATGAAAATACAGCGATTAAAAAAAAAAAGTCAAATCGCATCGTTTGTTCAGGAGGAATCGTGGCACAAAATTTTTGTCACAGACGTACGCACACACATACACACATCCACACATACAGACAGGTACCTGAGAAGCGTCAGAAGTGGTTCCAAAGGTCATGAAACGTGGAGAAATGCTTAAATTTCCACATTCGATTTTCGGGGTCATTACAATAACTTCCTCCCTTCGGGTCGGGAAGTTAAAAATCATCCTATAGAAAAAATGGGATTATCGTGTCTTACTCACATTCATGTGATACATCGTAGCTATGTGAAGTTAACATCGAAGTTGGAAAAATCGATTTCTTTTTTTTTGTCACGGATTGTACTCATTAAGTACCTAATTGTACCCTATTAACTTTCATTCCTACCCCTCACCCCTAGAAGTAGGGGACGGAAGTAAAAACGTGCGGCTTTAGAATTACAAAAAATGACAAAATTTTCATGGACATGAATTAAGCGTCAATAGTACTTGGATGCACTGTTTTTTTTTAAATATTTGTCAACCCCCTTCTATGTTTCACCCTCTTATAAAATTTTTAATGGAGAAATAATAGCCAGAAATCGCACAGATGGGTTTCAAATTGTTGGTACTTGTATGTACCATGATTTTTTTTCTAGGTACCGTAATCAATTTTTTTGAAGACATTCAGTAAAGTTGTGGGCCTTGTATAAATGGTGGCGAGCATTTGGATAGTTGTGTCGCTTCCAACGCTTGTACAAACGTCACCAAGTGCTTTAAAGAAATCTAGTAAAGTCGTGGGGCTTTTACAAACGGTGGAGAGCACTTGGATAGTTGCGTGTCGCTTCCAACGCATGTACAAACGTCACCAAGTATTTTAAAGACATCTAGTAAAGTCGTGGGGCTTCTACAAATGGTGGAGAGTACTTGGATAGTTGCGTGTCCCATCGAACGCTTGTACAAACGTCACCAAGTGTTTTAAAGACATCTAGTAAAGTGGTGGGGCTTGTACAAACGGTATAGAGTACTTGGATACTTGCGCGTCGCGTCGAACACTTGTACAAACCTCACCAAGTGTTTTAAAGACATCTAGGAAAGTCGTGGGGTCTGTACAAACGGTGGAGAGTACTTAGATAGTTGTGTGTCGCTTCCAACGCTTGTACAAACGTCTCCAAGTGTTTTCAAGACATCTAGTAAAGTCGTGGGGATTGTACAAACGGTGGAGAGCACTTGGATAGTTGCGTGTCGCTTCCAACGCTTGAACAAACATCACCAAGTGTTTTAAAGACATCTAGTAAAGTCGTGGGGCTTGTACAAACGGTGTAGAGTACTTGGATACTTGCGCATCGCATCCAACACTTGTACAAACGTCACCAAGTGTTTTAAAGACATCTAGTAAAGTCGTGGGGCTTGTGCAAACGGTATAGAGCACTTGGATAGTTCCGTGTCGCTTCCAACGCTTGTACAAACGACACCAGGTGTTTTGAAGACATCTAGTAAAGTCGTGGGGCTTGTACAAACGGTGTAGAGTACTTGAATACTTGCGTGTTGCTTGCAACGCTTGTACAAACGTAACCAAGTGTTTTAAAGGCATCTAGTAAAGTCGTAGGGGTTGTACAAACAGTGGAGAGCACTTGGATAGTTGCGTATTGCTTTAAATGATTGTACAAAAGTCACCAAGTATTTTAAAGACATCTAGTAAAGTCGTGGGGCTTGTTCAAACCGTGTAGAGTACTTGGATACTTGCGCGTCGCATCCAACGCTTGTACACACGTCACCAAGTGTTTTAAAGACATCTAGGAAAGTCGTAGGGCTTGTACAAACGGTGGAGAGCACTTGGATAGTTGCGTGTTGTTTAAATGATTGTACAAACGTCACCAACTGTTTTAAAGGTATCTAGTAAAGTCGTGGGGCTTGTACAAACGGTGGAGAGCACTTGAATAGTTGCGCGTCGGTTTAAACGATTTTGCAATCATCATCAACTATTTTAAAGACATTTAGTCAAGTCGTGGGACTTGCACCAACAGTGGAGAGTACTTGAATAGTTGCGTGTCGCTTCCAGCGATTGTACAAACGTCACCAAGTGTTTTAAACACATCGAATAAAGTCGTGGGGCCGGTACAAACGGTCTAGAGTACTTGGATAGTTGCGTGTCGTTTTAAATGATTGTACAAACGTCGCCAAGTGTTTTAAAGACATCTAGTAAAGTCGTGGGCTTTGTTCAATCGTTTGAAGCGACACACGACTGTCCAAGTACTCTCAATCGTTTGTACAAACCCCATGACTTTACTGAGTGTCTTCAAAAAAATCTATTACGGTACCTAGAAAAAACAATCATGGTACATACAAGTACAAACAATTTGAAACCCATCT
The DNA here is from genome assembly GCF_001412515.2 of Diachasma alloeum. Classification (NCBI taxonomy): domain Eukaryota; kingdom Metazoa; phylum Arthropoda; class Insecta; order Hymenoptera; family Braconidae; genus Diachasma; species Diachasma alloeum. The sequence continues at coordinate 9,067 of NW_021681230.1, read as the reverse complement.
GTGCGATTTCTGTCTATTATTTATCCATTAAAAATTTTAGAAGGGGGTGAAACATAGAAGGGGGTTGTTAAATTTTTCTTAAGAATACAGTACATACAAGTATTAATGACGCATAATTCATGCCCATGAAAATTTTGTCATTTTTTGTAATTTCGACGCTGCGCGATTTTACTTCCATCTCCTACTTCTAGGGGTGAGGGGTACAAACGAAAGTTAATAGGGTACAATTAGGTACTCAATGAGTACAATCCATGGCAAAAAAGAACATCTATTTATCCATTAAAAATTTGCTAAGGGGATGAAACCCAGAAGGGGGTTGTTAAATTTTTTTTAAGATACAGTACATACAAGTACTAACGACGCACAATTCATGCCCATCAAAATTTTGTCATTTTTTGTAATTTCGACGCTGCACGATTTTACTTCCATCCCCTACTTCTAGGGGTGAGGTGTACAAACGAAACTTAATAGGGTACAATTAGGTACTCAATGAGTACAATCTGTAGCAAAAAAAAATCGATTTTTTCCAACTTCGATGTCAGCTTCACATAGTTATACATCGTTACCGTTGGGTTCATTCTTACTTGATCAAATTGATTCTCCTGAAAATGAACATTTTGATTTTGTCGTGGATGTTGCACAGGATTACAATGAGAGACATTATCCTGCGGAACAGAATGGGAATCATCAGGTCTGCCTCGCATTTTTAGCGAATTTACAGGTGGTTCTGCTTTGTTTGGTCTCTCTTCATTCATCAATATTTTTTGTTCTTTTTTATTAGATGGATCATTTTTTGAGAATTCCTTATGCAACTGAGAGTTTCGATTTTGTGTCTCACGTTACATTCGATCACAATGAGAAACATCATCCTACAGAAAATGGGGATCATCACGTCTTACTCACGGTCATGTGATGCATCGTTACCGTTGTATTCATTCTTACTTGATCAGATTGATGCTCCTGAAAATGAGAGTTTTGATTTTGTCGTGGATGTGGGGTACGATTGCAACGAGAGACGTTATCCTGCTGAAGAGAATGGGGATTATCAGGTGTGCCTCGCATTCATAGTGCATTCACAGGTGGTTTTGCTTTATTTGATCTCTCTTCATTCATCAATATTTTTTTTTTTATTAGATGAGCCATTTTTTGAAAAATCCTTAGCATTTGTTTCTACTACTGCCTCTTTCTTCGTGGAATTTTCTATTTTGTGGGTTCGCAATTGACATATACGCGTTTTGGTTTCACTCGTTCTAATCATATGACTCTTTCGTTTCAATCGTGACATTATAATCTGTTCAGTGGGAGGAGGATTACTCATAAAAATAGTATTTGTAGAGATACAATTTATATATAGTAATAGGATAAATAAGTATCAAGCATTTGATACTTGAAGTAAAAAGAAAATTAAAGTATGAGTGGGATGAAAAGTAATAATAGCATCAATGAATCAAACACAAATGAAATTTCAAACGTTGAAAACTCCACGCAATTATCACTAAACCGGGCGGGAAATGTAAATTCATTAACTTTCAAGAAAAGAAACTGTCTGCATAATTGAATGCGGACAGCCAAGTACCAAATACTGCCATTTAATTTCAATAATTTATGAAATACTCACTGCAACTTATTAATATAGAAAACGTTGATTCATAATAGAACTCCCCCTGTGTATAGAATAAACTCTTATCCAATTCAATAGTAAACAGTTATTGGTTACGTGAATGTTGCAGATGGTAGTATGCAGTGAAGTTGGATAAATAAAAAAAAAACAATTTTGACATTTGAAAGGCTTCACACTGCTCCACGAAAGCAATCAAAACATTACTCTCTGGTAATTATATTTGTGTGAATCACAGAATAATGGAGGAATTGACTGACCGTGAGTATATTATTCTACCACGAAAATGAAAAATAAATTAAGATGATTACGAAGCGTGAACGTGAACGTCTTGTGTGAACAAAGGAGATGTTGCGCTTCAATTGAAGTTATAAAAATGGAGAAAAATATTAGTGTGGGGGAACGAGGGTACGTTAATCCCCCACTCTATTCTTGAAAATCGTCTCGAGAGTGTGCAAAAAATTATAGATTTAATTATATCTTTAACCGCAGATTTAACTTCTCTCCGCGTTGAACAACTACATCACCTCACAAATTCCCGTGGTATAACCTTTCCACAATCTACAATTAAAAAAAAATACTATAAGAGTAATAACCGCGAAAGAAATATGAGGATGGCGTATTCTTTCGTTCTCGATAAAAAGGAAAAGAAACATTATTATTTCTACATTTTCATCTAGACGTCAGCGACTTAGCCTCATAGATCAATGTGTTGTTTTTATTACAATTAATAAGATAATGTTCGAAGAAAATGAGAATCTAATGAGCGACATTTTTACAGTACTCAATGACGAACGGAATGAAATACTCGTGAAGGTTTTGGATGACTATGAATCCATGGAGAAAAAAAAAATTATGCCAAGAGGAATCCACGGTATTTTTTGTTTTATAGATAAAAATGAGATAAACATGATGAATAAATTTTCAAATTTTCTTGATTAATTTAGAAGTTCTGCCAAAAAACGCAATGGAGGAAAAAATAAATAAATCCAAAGAAGAATTCAACTGAAGAAAGGTAAATGATGATAATTAAATTCGGTCCACAAATTAAAATAACGATGAAATTAAAAGTGAATTGTACAAAGAGTGGAGTATTCTCAGAAAAATACATTATATTAATTGATCGGATTAAAAAAATGTGATTTTAATTCCAAAAAATATGGCAAGATAATTAATTGTCAATCCGCGATACAATATATAATATTTCGATAATAGTATCGTCATTATTTAAATTTATAATATGAATTTTGAAACATATAGTTGATTTGACAGCACGAAAAAAAATCAATTTAATTTAATTTTTCTCCATGTTCCAATCGCCATATTTTATTTCTACGTTTTCATCTAGACGTCAGCGACTTAACCTCATAGATCAATGTGTTGTTTTTATTACAATTAATAAGATAATGTTCGAAGAAAATGAGAATCTAATGAGTGACATTTTTACAGTACTCAATGACGAACGGAATGAAATACTCGTGAAGGTTTTGGATGACTATGAATCCATGGAAAAAAAAAATGTTGCCAAGAGTAATCCACGGTATTTTTTTTTTTTATAGATAAAAATGAGATAAACATGATGAATAAATTTTCAAATTTTCTTGATCAATTTAGAAGTTCTGCCAAATAACGCAATGGAGGAAAAAATAAATAAATCCAAAGAAGAATTCAACTGAAGAAAGATGAACGATGATAATAAAATTCGGTGCACAAATTAAAATAACGATGAAATTAAAAGTGAATTGTACAAAGAGTGGAGTATTCTCAGAAAACTATATTATATTAATTGATCGGATTAAAAAAATGTGATTTTAATTCAAAAAAATATGGCAAGATAATTAATTGTCAATCCGCGATACAATATATAATATTTTGATAATAGTATCATCAATATTTAAATTTAAAATATGAATTTTGAAACATTTAGTTGATTTGACAGCACGAAAAAAAAATTAATTTAATTTAATTTTTCTCCATGTTCCAATCGCCATTTTTTCTTCATTTCTGCTGCTCGTTCAAGTCTCTTCTGCTTCAAATTTTCTTCTTCTGAACAACTCTCATTTTTTCTTTTTCCACTGGGATTTATCATCTCTGTTTTGTTCAGTATTGCTTCTTCATCTTGTTGAATTTGGATCTTTTTTCGTTCCCTCTGCTCTTCCGTACAATTTGTCTCAAAGCAGTATACTCTGGAGAATCTTTTCGCCATTATTTCTTTGGTTTCATCGAAAAAACATAGAGTTTTCCTGAAGGCATTTGCACATGATACCTACAAATGAAAATTGGATTTTTCAACTCATTGCTTTTATTGCTAACAAAATTCGTTACAGCTCCAGATAAGATAGTCCGGAACAGCGCCGCCCGTGGCGAAATTCGACGGCAAATCACTGTTGCGTTTTTGATGAATATCTTTGAAACTAAGGAAATGAGAAAATTTTCATCTAAACCTTTTTTCTAGCTCTGACTTCGCTCTGCAAAAAAGGTATGTTTGAGATTGAAGCTAAATTGAGATGCCGGTTGGGGAAAAGTGGAATTGTGGAAGGAGGTGGAAAATTAAAACACGCGGAATTATAAAACCACACTGTTGGTGTACTTTATTGTGGAATAACCCACGCGTCTTGATACATTAATAATGTTACACTATCGAGTTGCTCGACAAAGTCAATTAAATGATGATTTGAAAATGCACTGCACTTGAGATTCTCTCGATATTGAACTTGATGATTGACTCAAAATAATTGATAGTTAACTCGGAATTAATTGATAATAGAATTGAATTAAATAGAGATGCTGTACGGAGCGCTAGACTCAAATGTATCGCGTTGATGTACTCCGGTGATGTACTCGATTGAGCGGTTACGGCGATACAGTACTGTGATTAGAGTGACTCTCTCGGTGGCTAGAGCGATACTACTGACTTTTTCGGGGATTTTCTTCGTAGCTGAATGTGACCCCGAAGGGTCCCGAACTTTCTCGAGATTTTCGTTGAGCCCGGTGACCGTTTGACTAGTTTGAGTAGCTGAATTTCAAACAAGGTATCTATGAAAATTTCGCTATCTCCGATTCCCAGATATTTTGCGAAAATAAAACGTGAGCAATAGCGCGCGAGTTAATGCTGACGGGTTAATCAAATACAAGCCCATATTGCAATCCCACATAACCGTATTATATATAAATTATAAATTTATAATTGTTAATCACCAGTCGTGCCTTGAAGAATGCTTCTCCTTTCGTTGCTTCAACACTCTCGTAATATCCGAAATCTGAATGGTTTGGACCATTTTTCAATTGAATTTGCACTGTTGTAGGGCAACCAACCACGAATTAATTAATGTGATTTTTTCTAAAACATAATCGACGAAAACCCAATCTATCACCCACAGACGTACAGACATTGTTTCCACACATCATTTCTTTACGTTTTATAACATTCTACATCATTTCCAGGCAAAATTAGAATATATGAAAATCGGTCAAATACAATGCTTCCATTCGGAAGCAATAACATTAATACCGTGAAATTCATCCATAAAAATCTGCAATTTTGCATCAAAATAGGTACTCTCAATGCGCAACTTTTGAGTGCAATTCGAAGTCAATCGGTCCAGTAGTTTCTGAGATATAGTCATTTATCGAAATTTCGTTTTTCCTTAATATCTCGAGAACTATTCACCCGATCAATTTCTTTTTTTTCAAAATATTTGTCTCGATTTTTTCTATCTCGATCACTCAAAATATGTATACCCGTTCATACTAAGTTTTCGAGATACTGCGGTTTTTCTGTTTTTTGCGTAAAAACCTTGTACGCAGGTTAGTTCGAGAAAAAATCAAGATAGGAAGTTGAAATTCGGTAGTATTCTAGCTATTGTAATCCTACAACTTGGTATTGTGTTTGAGCTAAATCGGATGAGTAGTTCCTGAGATATGGTAATTTATCTGAATTTCGTTTTTCCTTAATATCTCATCAACCATTGACCCGATTCAATTTTTTTTTCCAAAATATTCGTCTCGATTTTTTCTATCTCGATCACTCAAAATATGAATAACCATTCATACAAAGTTTTCGAGGTACTGCGGTTTTTCAGTTTTCTGCATAAACACCTTGTTTTAAATTAACATCCAATGTGGGCTCTACAATACGCGTTAAACATGGACTAAACATCTGAGATTCTGGCTACTAGTTTGCAGAATTGGCCCACATTCACGTATAAAATTTTGTGTCAATCGATTCAGTACATCCTGTTTTTGCTTTCGAATGGAAGCTTTGCAATCGTTCGATTTTTCGATTCCCCAATTTTGCTTGGAAATGATGTAGAATGGTCTGAAACGGAAAAAGACGAAGTTTGACGACCATGTCTGCATGTGAACACGTCCACTGCCGCCTTCCCGGTGGTCAATTTTTAGAAATTTGAGTAATAAGGTAACTAAAGTATTTCCAAAAAATCTGAAATTTTGTCAGATTATAGGACTTACTGAGGACTAACTCTGTTCACAATTTCAGCTCGATCGGTCCAACAGTTTTTGAGAAAAAACGATTTGTATTTGAATCATTTTTCGCGTATATCTTCAAAACTAGTGGACCGATTCGACTTTTTTTAAAAATATTAGTCTTGATAGCCTCCACCTAGATCAATGAAAACATATACAGGGTGTTTCAGAAGTACATGTACATCTGAACACCCTAGGATCAGGGGGTGATTCTGAGCAGAAAAGTCCTCTTGCACTTTTTGATCAGACTCACCCCTAAAAAGTTATTGGCAATTAAGGGTGGGCCAATGGGGAGTGATTTTTAAGCGGGCGCACATCCATGTGATATGCAGCATATGTGTGTGTGCCCGCCCCACCATTCTACGAGACAAAAGAGCGCAACGATATTGCTCTCTCTCTCTCTCTCTCTCTCTC
>NW_021681230.1:1382-2503 GCF_001412515.2 Diachasma alloeum | reverse complement strand
CGAATTATAGCTAAGGAATGAAACTTGTGTCACTTATTGAGTATTAAATGCTCAATTCAATGACATCAGTTTCGACCCTTAGCGCCTTTTGGGGACGGAGGGATGAATTTTCGAAAGTGCGAAGAGATTGAAAAAAAAATTTTGTTTTCAATTCAAAAATTAATTCCTCCGACCCTAACTACGACTAAGGGATGAAATTTGTGCCAACGTGTTGAGCATTTTATACTCAATACGTGACACAAATTTCATCCCTTAGGGCCAGTTAGAGAGGGAGGAGTGATTTTTTTAAAATGCGAAGAGATGGAAAAAAAAATTAAATTCAAAAATTCATTCCGCCCACCCTAAGTGTGACTAAGGGATGAAATTTGTGCCAACGTGTTGAGCATTTTATACTCAATACGTGACACAAATTTCATCCCTTAGCACCTGTTAGGGAGGGAGGAGTGAATTTTTGAAAGAGCGAAGAGATTGAAAAAAAATTTTTTTTTCAAATGAATTCTCCAAAGTGCGGAGATTGAAAAAAAATTTTTTTTTTCAATTCAAAAATTCATTCCTCCGACCCTAACTGCGACTAAGGGATCAAATTTGTGCCAACGTGTTGAGCATTTAATACTCAATGAGTGACACAAATTTCATCCCTTAGTGCCTAATAGGGAGGGAGGAGTGAATTTTTGAAAGCGCGAAGAAATTGCAAAAAAAGTTTTTTTTTCAATCCACAAATTCATTCCTCCAACCCTAATTGTGGCTAAGGGATGAAATTTGTGCTAGCGTGTTGAGCATTTAATACTCAATAAGTGACACAAATTTTATCCCTTGGGGCCAGTTAGGAAGGGAGGAGTGAATTTTTTAAAGTGCGAGGAGATGGAAAAAAAAATTCAATTCAAAAATTCATTCCTCCTACCCTAACTGCGACTAAGGGAAGAAATTTGTGCCAACGTGTTGAGCATTTAATACTCAATAAGTGACACAAATTTTATCCCTTAGGGCCAGTTAGGGAGGGAGGAGTGAATTTTTTAAAGTGCGAAGAGATGAAAAAAAAAAATTAAATTCAAAACTTCATTCCCCCACCCTAACTGCGACTAAGGGATGAAATTTGTGCCAACGTGTTGAGCATTTAATAC
>NW_021681230.1:451-1141 GCF_001412515.2 Diachasma alloeum | reverse complement strand
AAACAAAATTTTTTTTCAAATGAATTCTCCAAAGTGCGGAGATTGAAAATAATTTTTTTTTTCAATTCAAAAATTCATTCCCCGACTTTAAGTGGTGGATTGAGTATTAAATGCTCAACACGTTGGCACAAATTTCATCCCTTAGTCGCAGTTAGGGTCGGAGGAATGAATTTTTGAATTGAAAAAAAAAATTATTTTCAATCTCCGCACTTTGGAGAATTCATTTGAAAAAAAAATTTTTTTTTCAAATGAATTCTCCAAAGTGCGGAGATTGAAAATAATTTTTTTTTCAATTCAAAAATTCATTCCCCGACTTTAAGTGGTGGATTGAGTATTAAATGCTCAACACGTTGGCACAAATTTCATCCCTTAGTCGCAAATAGGGTCGGAAGAATGAATTATAGAATTGAAAAAAAAATTTTTTTTTCAATTTCTTTGCGCTTTCAAAAATTCACTCCTCCCTCCCTATTAGGCGCTAAGGGATGAAATTTGTGTCACTCATTGAGTATTAAATGCTCAACACGTTGGCACAAATTTCATCCCTTAGTCGCAGTTAGGGTCGGAGGAATGAATTTTTGAATGGAAAAAAAATTTTTTTTCCAATCTCCACACTTTGGAGAATTCAATTTGAAAAATAATTTTTTTTTCAATCTCTTCGCTCTTTCAAAAATTCACTCCTCCCTCCCTAAC
>NW_021681230.1:0-158 GCF_001412515.2 Diachasma alloeum | reverse complement strand
AATTTTTGAATTGAAAAAAAAAATTTTTTTTTCAATCTCCGCACTTTGGAGAATTCATTTGAAAAAAAATTTGTTTTTCAATCTCTTCGCTCGTTCAAAAATTCACTCTTCCCTCCCTAGCAGGTGCTGAGGGATGAAATTTGTGTCACTCATTGTGT
>NW_021681229.1:34114-34869 GCF_001412515.2 Diachasma alloeum | reverse complement strand
GTTTCTAATGAACTATCGAGGTATTTATTCGGTCTCTTCATTTATCTGTTAGCAATTTCAGAGGATCCGGTTATGACATTTAACCTCATTATTTCCATGAAATGATATAAAATTGTGAATGAAAATTTCAAGAGAATTTTATAATTTGACAGCCCTAGAAGAAATGAAGCTCAAACGATAAGGGTCAAAAAATGAATGTCAGAAAAAATGAGGGTAAAAGAATTAGCGTCAGAAAAAATAAAGGGTCAAAAATAAGGGTAAAAAAAAGCATTAAATAAAAAAGAAAAAAAAAATTTCTACTAGTTATAACTCAAGATCGAATTATCTGATCGTCGCCATTTTTAAACTCGACCAAGATGGGATTGAAACATCTATTTTAAGCCTTGATTGGATCGATTCGGACAATCACTTTTTGAGGCATCGTCGAAAAACCAAATTTGAAAAAAAAGCTCACACATACATACATACATACATACGGACACGCTCTAAAAATAGCATATTTGTACTTTTCAGACCATATTTAGTGGATCTGCCACAAAAAACTGGAAGGTTTGAATTTGAAGAATACAATGCTTCCATTTGGAAGCAAAAATAGGGTCGAAATTGATAAGTACAGATCGACTCAGAATTCGATTCTGAATCGATCTAAACACACCCCTTGAGACCTTTCTTTGGTGCCGCGTCCGCCATCTTAAGAACGGTTAGTATGAGGGCAAAAAAATGGGGTGAAAATTAATGGGTACAGATCGACTTAG
>NW_021681229.1:21743-23732 GCF_001412515.2 Diachasma alloeum | reverse complement strand
AAAAAAAAGCATGTAACGTTTTCTGTCACCGTTTTTCGTCGCATAGCTAAGTTCATCGTATGAAGATTATTAATTTATTATGTATAGAATGTAATTTATACATTTAATAATATATGTATAGTACATATATATATTATACATTATATACATATATATACAGGGTGCCCCGTAACCGATCACTTTCCTCGGAGGATATTGTAGAGGATGATTTTTGGAATCGAAAGTTCCCCTTCAATTTTTGGATCAGGCCATTTTTTTTTGGATTTTGATTTTTTAATATTGTCTGACTTTTAATTTTTTAAATTCTGTTACTACTTATTCCAGGGCCGAAGAAGATTTTTTCAAAATATTCATAAAAAAAAAATTGGTTTTTTATGTAGTACATCGTCACCTACCCACTCCACCCCTTCCGGCCCATTATCACGGAGAATTAATTTCAAAAAAACTTAAATTTATAAACTGGAGAATTTGTTTTTTCTTTTAGTTCCAGTAGGTCTCGATGACGTGTCTCATTGCCGACATCGAAAAATCAGAATAACAAATTAGAAAAAGATTGCTATTTTAATTTCTTTTTTGAGTTTTGGAAAATATTTTGGACGCGCGGTGATAAAAATGGGAGGTTTATGACTGGATAAGAGGATTGATAGAGGACGTGACAATTATCGACATAAAAAAAAAGAAAAATAAAACAATAATTAAAATTTAAATTTTTTTTTGGCGTTTTGGAAATGATTTTGAACGCCCGGTGATAATGGTGGGAGGTTTGTGAGTCGATGGGAGGATAAGTGGGCTACATGCTCATAACCGACATGAAAAAAAAAAGGAAAACAAAAGAAAAAAAAATAATTTTCATTTTCATTTTGTTTTTCGCTTTTGGAAATGATTTTGAACGCCCGGTGATAATGGTGGGAGGTTTGTGAGTCGATGGGAGGATAAGTGGGCTACATGCTCATAACCGACATGAAAAAAAAAAGAAAAACAAAAGAAAAAAAAATAATTTTCATTTTCATTTTGTTTTTCGCTTTTGGAAATGATTTTGGACGCGCGGTGATAAAGATGGGGGGTTTATGAGTGGATGGAAGGATTGATAGATGACATGACGATGACCGACATAAGAAAAATGAAAAATAAAACAATAATTCAACTTTTGATTTTTTTTTTGGCGTTTTGGAAATTATTTTAAACGCGCGGCGATAATGGTTGGAGGTTTGTGAGTCGATGGGAGGATAGGTGGAGGACGTGCTCATAACCGACATAAGAAAAAACGAAAAACAAAAGAAAAAAATAATAATAATTTCAATTTTAACTTCTTTTTGTGCTTTTGGAAATGATTTTGGACGCACGGCGATGAAGATGGGGGGTTTATGAGTAGATGAGAGGATAGATGACGTGCCTAATAACCGACATGAAAAGAAAAACAATGGAAAAAAAAATCAATTTCCTCTTTGGGTTTTGGAAATTGTTTTGGAAGAGTGGGGATAAGAATGGGGAGTTTGAAAGTGGATAGATGGGTGACAGGCCTAATGACCAAAGAAGAAGAAACCAGAGCAAAACTATTTTGTTGCGCTACGTTTTATTTTTGATGGCCCTGAGAAGGGCCGGTTGTGAATGCAGCTCATGCTGGCAGGTGCTGGAAATGGCCTCCTCCAGCAGCGGCGCAGGCATGAATCCTTCGAAGGACATCCATCCTCACTCGTTGGAGCATCTCAGCACTGACATTGGTAGTGGCCGCATGCAGTCGAGCCACCAATTCCTTCACGGTCTCCGGCTCGGTCTCGTAGACTTGGTCCTTTAGATAGCCCCAAAGGAAGAAGTCTAGCGGCGTCAAGTCCGGGGATCTAATGACAATGGAAATTCATTATTTTCCGGAACACTTTATTTTTCTCGAGTAATCTTACCGTGCAGGCCAGTGAAGTGGGCCCAAAGCAACGTCTAGGGAACTGAGCATTTAAAAAGGCGGTGACGTCTCGAGCACAGTGAGGGGGTGCT
>NW_021681229.1:16317-18348 GCF_001412515.2 Diachasma alloeum | reverse complement strand
TTATCGCCGCGCTTCCAAAATCATTTCCAAAACCCAAAAAAACAAATTAAAATTGGAATTATTGTTTTTTTTTCTTTGTTTTTCGTTTTTCTTATGTCAGTAATCACACAAGTCATTCATCTATCCTCCCATCAACTCACAACCATTTTTTTTTCATTGCTGCGCGTCCAAAATCATTTCCAAAAACCAGAAAACAAATAAAATTCGAATTATAATTTTTTTTCCTTTGTTTTTGGTTTTTTTCATGTCAGTAATCTGACAAGTCATTCATCAATCTTCCCATCGACTCACAACCTCTCCATCTTTATCGTCACGCGTCCAAAATATTTTCCAAAACTCAAAAAAGAAATTAAAATAGCAATCTTTTTCTTATTTGTTTTTCTTATTTTTCGATGTCGGCAATGAGACACGTCATCGAGACCTACTGGAAATAAAAGAAAAAAAATTTTTTCGGTTTCTTAATTTAATTTTTTTTTAAATTAATTCTCCGCGATAATGGGCCGGAAGGGGTGGAGTGGGTAGGTGACGATGTACTACATAAAAAACCAATTTTTTCGATTCTCTAATTTTGCGTGGAAATGATGTAGAATGGTCTGAAACGTAAAAATACAAAGTTTGAGCACGTCGTCCGTATGTGCGCATGGTCAGTCGGTGGTCAGTTTTTACAAAATTGGACGAATGAACGGGTAAATCCATTCCGAATTCTTCGAAATTTTGTGAGCTTGTAGGTGTGAATAACGACTAAGTCTGGGCCAGAGTTCAGCTGAATCGGTCGAGCCGTTTTCGAGATATCGATACTTTTTTTTTTTCATTTTTCGCAAATATCTCAACAACTATCCAGCCGATTCCGTTCATTTTTTTAGGGGATACTCGTCTTGATGCCTTCTATTGTAATCAATCAAAATATGTATACCTGTCCATACAAAGTTTACGAGATATTTGTATTTTTCTGTTTTTCAAAAAACGCAGAAAAAAAAATTGTTCGCAGGCTAGCGTTTTTAAAAATTGATATAATAACTTGAAATTTGGTGTGAACTTTGGCCTTCATAGTCTCTTAGTTGAGTTCGAAGATGAGCTAAATCGGATGAATAGTTTTGGAGATATTCGACAAAGTCCATCCATTGTACCTCAATACATTTTATTGAATATCTCGAAAACTATTCAACCGATTTCGATGTCCTGTTCACACAATACTCGTCTTAATATCTTCTGTCATAATTATTCAAAACATGTATACTTAGTCTTGTGAAATTTTTGAGAAATTTATATATTTCTCTTTTGACTGTAAAAAATTTTCTTTTTGCTGCAGATTCCCTGAAAATCAATATATCTACTTGTTTTTTAATATGAACACTTTAAAAAAATCTTTTTCGGCCCTGGAGTAAGTAGTAACAGAATTAAAAAAATAAAAAGTCAGACAACATTAAAAAATCTAAATCCAAAAAAAAATAGCCTGATCCAAAAACCGAAGGGGAACTTTCGATTCCAAAAATCATCCTCTACAATACCCTCCGAGGAAAGTGATCGGTTACGGGACACCCTGTATATATATATATATATATATATATATATTATACCACACCGAAGGCTACGGCGCGCGGAGCGCGCCTCATACGCTAGTTAGAAAAAAATACAAATGGGGCAAAATGGGTCTGTGAGCCAGTTCGCAGATTGATCTCCCCCCCACGCTCATTAGGAAAACAGTGGGGCAAAATGGGTCTGTTACCTATTGCCCAAATTGACCCCTCCCTGCCGCTGATTATGAAAACCGTGGGGCAAAATGGGTTTGTTTGTCGTTTCTCGAGTTGACATCCGTCCCCTCGCCCATAAGAAAAAAACCTAGGAATGAGGCAAAATGGGTTTGTTTGTCATTCCTCGAGGTGACACTCCCCCTCGCTCGCACTCATTAAGAAAATAATGGGGCAAAATGGGTTTGTTTGTCGTTTCCCAAATTGATTCCCCCCCGGCCCCTCTCCCTCATTAAGAAAATAATGGGGCAGAATGGGTTTGTTTGTCATCTCCCGAGTTGAC
>NW_021681229.1:16067-16292 GCF_001412515.2 Diachasma alloeum | reverse complement strand
CTCGCTCATTAAGAAAAAAACAACAAATCGGGCGAAATGGGTCTGTGAGCCATTCTACAGATTTACTTCTCCCTCTCCCCCTCACACTCATTAGGAAAACAGTGGCGCAAAATAGGTTTGTTTGTCATTTCCCAAGTTCACACCACCTTCCGCCCCGCCATGAAACCCACAATAATGGATTTCAAAATTAAACAGAAAGGGCAGAATGGGTTCGCGAGCAATTTT
>NW_021681229.1:13196-15084 GCF_001412515.2 Diachasma alloeum | reverse complement strand
GAAATAGAATAAAAAATATGCCTGCGACTGCTGACAGTTGACCGCCGACTCGATAATTTAACACTGGCGCCATCTCGCGGCATTCTCCCATCTGAACTTCTTTACCACACAGCACACCATCAATAATTTCTCCTAATTATACAAAAGAACCTATTAATGGGTATTAATTGGGACCAATTGTTTGTCTATCAGCATTTAAATGAATTTTTGATTACATTCCAATCATTTTTGGCCCATTTTTCGCCTTAAAATGACATCCATGCACATCCATGCTACATCCATGCTACAACATGGATCATTATTCGCCAGGAAATTCCAATCTTTCTAAGCTTTTACAATGTACTCTGCCATATGCCACACCTGGACAGCATGCTGTGAGTACTCCCAGTAAATGGGCGAATTGACGAATTGAGAGAGTTTAATTTATATTCAGACGATTCATAAGTTCGGAAATTTGTCTTTTTTTTTTGCTATATCCCTGGTGATCCAAGAGCCATGGTACATGCGTGGCTGTTGCGTGGCTAATAGGATTGTCATTTTCTGGAGCTAAAAAGGGGGAAATGATATCTGAAAACACAATAAACGTGGATAGACGAATTTTTAGTTTATATTTACACTGTTTATAACATTGTTTTCTATCAATTGATTGAAATTAATAGGACTGTATATAATGATAAAACAAGACCCGTAGGGGGAATGCCGGGAGATGGCGGCAGTGTCGATATCCCAACGGGGTCGGTCAAGTCGACAGGAGTCGCAGCCAGAATAAGTGAGACCCCAACAGAGGTGGGGTGCCACGGTCGATTCTAACGGCTGGGCGAGCTGCCTGTCCCGGTAACTCGGCAGTAGGGCCAGAAGAAGAATATCCATGGATTTTTGGAGTGGGGGACAAGCATATGAGTGGGAATTACGTAGAGTGGGGGTATCCTGGGCAGGGAAAACATCTGCTAGAAGCCCTATAGCAATCGCGCTGTCACAGGGGTAGGTTCGAAGGGGGGTTTATGTCCTCCTTGTCCTCAATGTCTACTTTATGTTTTTCCGTTGATTCATTTGCCCGCTAATTAATATTAAGGGATGAGACGAGGACTTTTCGATGGAGAATTAGATTCCCCATCTATCAACCCCCGTTTCATCCCTTAATCTTTGTTATAAAAAAATTAAAACTGCGACGAAAGTCACGGTGCTATGAGAAACCCAATGGTTTCTCGGCGCAGAGTGACTCTCCAATGATTCGCCCGTTAATTGAAAAATCGTCTCTCCCCTCCTAATAAACATTAAGGAATGGAACCAATGCTGTTGGATGAAGAATTAAATTCCCCATGCAGCAACCCCGTTTCATCCCTTAATCTCTGTAACAGAAAAATAAAAACTGCGACGAAAGTCACGGCACAATGAAAAACCTAATGGTCTCCCGGCGCAGTGTCTCCTGATAACTCGCCCGCTCATTAAAAAATCGTCTCTCCTCGCCTAATTAACATTAAGGAATGAAACCAATGCTGTTCGATGGAGAATTAAATTTTCCATCCATCAACCCCCGTTTCATCCCTTAATCTCTGTAATCAAAAAATAAAAACTGCGACGAAAGTCGCGGCGCTATGAGAAACCAAATGGCTTCTCGGCTCAGAGTGACTCTCCAATGATTCGCCCGTTAATTGAAAAATCGTCTCTCCCCTCCTATTTAACATTAAGAAATGAAACCAATGCTGTTCGATGGAGAATTAAATTCCCCATCCAGCAACCTCCGTCGCATCCCTTAATCTTGTAATAAAAAAATTGAAACTGCGACGAAAGTCACGGCGCTATGAGAAACCCAATGGTTTCTCGGCGCAGAGTGCCACCCCAATAATTCGCCCGCTAATTAAAAAATCGTCTCTCCCCTCCTAATTAA
>NW_021681229.1:9322-9723 GCF_001412515.2 Diachasma alloeum | reverse complement strand
GAATAAAAAAATAAAAACTGCGACGAAAGTCACGGCGCAATGAAAAACCTAATGGTCTCTCGGCACAGTGACTCCCGATAACTCGCCCGCTACTTAAAGAATCGTCTCTCCCCTCCTAATAAACATTAAGGAAAGAAACCGATGCTGTTCGATGGAGAATTTAAATTCTCCATCCAGCAACCCCCGTTTCATCCCTTAATCTCTGTAATAAAAAAATAAAAACTTCGACGAAAGTCGCGGCGCAATGAAAAACATAATGGTCTCTCGGCGTAGTGACTCCCGATAACTGCCCCGCTAATTAAAGAATCGTCACTCCACGCCTAACTCGCCCGCTAATAAAAAAATCGCCTCTCCTCTCCTAATTAATATTAAGGAATGAAACCAATGCTGTTCGATGGAGA
>NW_021681229.1:9090-9255 GCF_001412515.2 Diachasma alloeum | reverse complement strand
AATTAAATTCCCCATCCAGCAACCCCCGTTTCATCCTTTAATCTCTCTAATAAAAAAATAAAAACTTCGACGAAAGTCACGGCGCAATGAAAAATCTAATGGTCTCTCCTCGCAGTAACTCCCGATAACTCGCCCGCTAATTAAAAACTCGTCTCTCCCCTCCTA
>NW_021681229.1:8619-8972 GCF_001412515.2 Diachasma alloeum | reverse complement strand
TTCATCCCTTAATCTCTGTAATCAAAAAACAAAAACTGCGATGAAAGTCGCGGCGTCATGAGAAACCTAATGGATAACTCGTCCGCTAATTAAAAAATCGTCTCTCCCCTCTTAATTAACATTAATCAATGAAACCAATGCTGATCGATGGAGAATTAAATTCCCCATCCATCAACCCCTGTTTCATCCCTTAATCTCTGTAATCAAAAAATAAAAACTGCGACGAATTTCTCGGCGCTATGAAAAACTTGATGGATAACTTGCCCGCTACTAACAAAATCGCCTCTCCTCTCCTAATTAATATTAAGGAATGAAACCAATGCTGTTCGATGGAGAATTAAATTCCCCATCCA
>NW_021681229.1:0-158 GCF_001412515.2 Diachasma alloeum | reverse complement strand
AGTCCCACCAGGTGATGTAAGGCGGTATCTGTTGATCTTCCCTCCATGTATGCATATTGACAGGGGGAGAGGGATCTGTCAGCCAAGGGCCCGTCCTTGATGTGTCTATCCGGAAGTCTTTTGGTTTTATATAACCGGTTTTTCCAGGCTTGGGAATG
>NW_021681228.1:130336-139905 GCF_001412515.2 Diachasma alloeum | reverse complement strand
CTTGGAGTGCATCCGCCCAAATAGCGATGCCGTAGGTGAGTACTGACGTCATCACCGACGACAGTAAAGCTCGTCTCCTCTGCTTGGAACCTCTAATGNACTGCATCCTCGGACACAATGGAGTATGCGCTGGCAACTCTGAGGGCACTCAGTCGTTAAACAGCTGCCACTTTGCATCGGATCTGTTGTACTTGGAGTGCATCCGCCCAAATAGCGATGCCGTAGGTGAGTACTGACGTCATCACCGACGACAGTAAAGCTCGTCTCCTCTGCTTGGAACCTCTAATGTCGGATCTGTTGTACTTGGAGTGCATCCGCCCAAATAGCGATGCCGTAGGTGAGTACTGACGTAATCACCGATGACAGTAAAGCTCGTCTCCTCTGCTTGGAACCTCTAATGTTGGACATGAGGCATAATAAGGCGGCTCGAACCCTGGATGCCTTATTGGTCACGTGCTCCATTTGCTGTTTGAAGTTGAGCCGGGCATCGATCATCACCCCCCAAGTACCGAATGTAGGGCTGGGATGTGAGCTCATAGCCCCCTACTCGCACCCTAATTGTCTCTAAGACTTTCCTACTTGTAATCAACACGGCTTCGGTTTTATGCTCAGCCAGACTCAGGCCAACCGAGTCCAACCGCGGACCCGCTCCAAAAGTCATTTTGAAGGCAAGTTTGATGTCCTCCAGTTGTTTTCCCACTATTACTATGGCCACATCATCGGCAAAAGCTACGAGACTCACATCGGGTGGCAGTGTCAGCTTCAGCAGGCCATCGTACATGATATTTCACAGGAGAGGATCCAGTATGGAGCCCTGAGGAAGCCCTCCAGTAACTTTGTTCTCCTTGAGGCCACACTCCGTGTCGTACTTGAGAACCCTCCCGGTGAAGTAATCGTCCACCATCCAAAGGTATTCAGGCACGCCAAAACTCTCGAGGACCTCCAAAATGCAGTCCCATCTGGGGGAGTTGAAGGCGTTCCTAATGTCCAGCGTCGTTACTAAGCAGTACTTCTTCCTGCCTCTGTGATATCTTTTCCCTGCTATCGCTTCCCTAGCAGTGTCAACAACTAGGTTAATGGCTTCAAGGCTGGATCGGCGTCTCCGAAAGCCGTACTGATTATTGGCCAGCAATGGTTCACCTGCAGCTTCTATTCTCCTGTGGGCGATGCGCTCGAGGATCTTACTAGCTGCATCGAGCATACAAAGGGGACGATAGAATGAAGGTTCGTCCGGTGGTTTTTTTCCCTCTCGGGAGTAATACCAGCCTCTGCTGCTTCCAATTTGCAGGGAAGGTGCCCTCGCTGAGACACTCGTTGTACACGTCCAAGAATAGGCCTGGTAGCGCATGGATAGCGGCTTTCAGCACAATGTTGGGAACCCCATCAACACCGGGGGCCTTGGTATTCCCGACCCTATCACATGCCTCCATCAACTCATCCTCAATGATTGGTGGGACCTTCAACAGTTTTCCTCGTTTGTCGACACGCTGGAGTCCAGATTGATGTAGGAAGAGCTCCGTGACGATCGTCTCCAAGAGCTCCGGGCACGTCGGCGATGGCATGGGCTGGCTTTTGAGCGGCGCCATCAACACCTTGTACGGCCTGCCCCACGGAATGTGCTTTGCTACGGTTGATGACCTTGTTGAGCTTATAGCGTGACTTCTTATACCGCGTCTCCAGTTCCTCAAAGTTCGGCTTCTTGCGGCCGCGCTGAGATGATCTTCTTGCTGCGTTGCATTCCTTACGCAAATTCGCGATAGTATTATTCCACCAGTATAGCGGTGGCCGCCGGTTGATGGCTCGCTTGCTGGGCATGGTGGCATCGGAAGCTTCCGTGAGTCTCCTCATGATGTTCATTGCCTTTTCAGTGGCATTACTGCCACTGATTGGGTGATCGTCCAGTACCACTAAATAGATACTAGGATCGAAGGAGCTCATTTTCCAGCCTATTGCTTTAGTCTTCTCCGGTGCGGGTCCGCGTCTCTGGCCGGTGGAAACCTCCCAGAGTATCGTACGGTGGTCGCTTGCTGTGTCCTATATTTCGATTAACTCCCATGAACAGTTTCCTTTTGCGAGGTTGTTGATCACGAAGGTAAGATCTACGATTGAGCTTGCCTGTCCTTTCATGAAGGTTGGTTCCTCGCCGCTATTAAACAAGGCCAAGTCCAGCAATGACATGGCCTCCAGTACGGGTTGTCCTTTGTCATTAGTCTCCTTACTTCCCCAGTCGACTGCCCAGGCACTGAAGTCCCCGGCTATTGCCATGGGAAAGTGCTGCTTCGCATCCTCAGTCAGTCTTTTTACGAAATCGGTGACCTCATCAGTCGGAAGGCTCAGCGTTAGACAGCTCGGGTGCTCCGTCCGTCGTGGCCTTTTAGCAGGAGACACTTCCTTATTAGACAATCCCTGCTGTTTTGGTTTCTTGGTGTTCTTGCCCGCAATTTCAGGTTATTCTCTCAGCTCCCGTTTCCTCCGTAGTGCGTTGCGAATCTTTCTACCATTCTTCTTGATGTCCGAGTCCTCCATGTCCGAGACCTCGTTTCAGAGCCCCTACGTGAGCGCAGTAGCAGTGTTGGTCTCGTCTTTTGGACCGCCTCAGCAGCTGAGATTTGGGCTTTAGCGCGTGCCCTCTCCAGATCCTCCAGCCGTTTGAAGGCACTGCAGACGGCAACCACTTTGAATTTTAACTCCTTGTGGATATTCTGCTTAAGCTGGACGCACTTCTGTAGGTCATAGATGAGTGCTCCGAGTCGCTTGAATGCTGGAAGCCATTATTTCTCATGTTGGGTCTGAGACCCTCCCCCACTTGTAGCATCAAATGGACCAAAGGATCCACCTTTGCAGGAGGTGATGATTGGCTCCTTCCACAATCCATGGAGCCGGTACTAGCCACCGGGGCTTGCACCCGATCGGAACTGGTAACAGGATTAACCTTATCCGGTATGCCCGCATGGGAACTTTGCCTTTTGTCATTACTATTCATTGCAAATCCAGGCTGTTGACGGAAGCCCTCCCGATTCTCTTTGTTGAAGGCTGTTATAGGGAACCCACCCTGCACCCCGGTTTTTGATCCGCGGAAGCGAAGCTCCAATCCCCTGCTGGGCATGTGAGCCAACCCAGCTATCAGCAAGCCGACCGAGTGGTCAACAAGACAGCCGAGCGGTCAGCAAGCTAACCCAGTGGTCAGCCCACCGGCCCAGAGGATACCCCTTATCTGCCACCTGGAGACGCGCCGCCGTAAGAGTTGGGCTTCACCCTGGCGGAGTGTATAGGTGTGTGTGTGTGGAATAAGTGTCCCAGTGAGTACAGAAGGATAAGTGTGGAGAGAACAAGTGCCGGGAAATGACTACGCGCGCGCATGTGTCTTCCAGCTTCTCACCTTCATCTTGCATTTGGTTGTTCGTGCTGAATCCAGTTACTCCTTCAGAGTTTCGGCTTGTTCCTCCCGACTGTACACACTGCGGTGGGACTGTGGCATGCAGTTCCCTATGTGTCTCTACCACAACATTCCTCACTGTTCCCCCTACATCTCTGGATCAATCCTCAGGCTCACTGTCGGTCCCTGAGTTAGTTGGAGTTATTTCCTTGATTATCTTAGGTAATACACCGGCAACTGCATTTGTTTGACTACAAAGTTGAGCCATGGAGCGGTTGTACTGCTGTTCTGACAACCTCTCCTGTGGACTAACAGCGCTGTTGCCCGCATCTAACATGAGAAGATTTAAATGTAAATTTTTGTGAGCATGACTAACGGAAACCCGGAAGACGCACCATATTATCCCACCTATCATTATCAGTTTTCCCACGTATCTCGTTTATACCACAACAGCTGTGGCGTTCCAACTGTTGTATTCCAAATATTAGTTAATAATTGTATGACCGAATGAACATAGTTTGTTGATAAAAGCTCAATATCTCCATAATTGGTGATACGTAAACGCAACCATCTAACTCCTATTCAGTCACGTGCCTCAATGCAGACGCAAACCTCTTGCACGTTCGCCTACACCTAACAGCGGACAGAATAATCAATAACAACCACAGCAAAATCAGATTCAGCAAAACCGGATTCCGCACAACCTGATGCAACAAAATGAGGTGCAATAGAATCAAATTCAACAACATCAGGTACAACGACTTCTATTAGTATCATCAGCACAGTCTCGAATGGATCAGTAACAAAATCACACATATTCAGAACTTGACAATCTCCTCGGCCCTTTGCTCTTGCATCCCCTGCTAGCGCAGGCAATCCACATGACAATTTCTCGTTTGATGTGAACCGCATCAACCTGCAGGCTTTTGATGAGCTCTAGATCATGGCCTTGTGGAACTTTAAGCTCACCCCGTTCGTCAGTGGAGATCCCGTCGCGTGGTTTGCACAAATCGAGACACAACTCAGAAACAGACGCATCGCGAGTGATAATAGCAAGTACGATGCTGTACTCAATGCGCCGAAGAGCCGGCAATTTAAAGATAACTCTGACATCATTTAACTACCTTTAGGCAGAGATGAGTGTCATTATCCAAAAGAACAAATACCAAAATGTTTCTCCGAATGAGTTGACCGACGCTTCCACAAACTGTTGACAGAACTTTTGCTTGAAAATTCAGCCAAGCCAACGCCTGAAAAGAATGAGGGACGTAGCTGAACACAAGGTTTCTGACGAGCTCCTCTGCAGCAGATTGCTACCCCTGCTATCTGACATTATCAGTAAAACTCGAATAGCTGGCCGAAGCTGCTCACCTTGTGCCATGCCCTAACCTGAAATTTTACACCAAATCGATCTAGACTTTTTGGAAACTTTCCGAGAGCCTATTCTCGAGTCTGGACGTTACTTTTCTCGCCATTGAACCAATCAGACATTTCGAATGGACTACAGATGCTGCGATATGATACGATACGATATTCTCTCAGATATTGTATCGTATCGAACTTCTAGTTGAAATTCGATTTTTTTTAAATGACTTGTATCGAAAATGGCCCATATCGTCTCGTATCGTCCTTTTATCGAGCGAAATTGAACATTATTGAAAAATAGAAACACCTAAAAGGCTCTCCAGTTTTATCTTGCGAAGGTCAAACGTCGTAGGTATCACGGCTTGCGAATGACGAACATACAAGAGTCGAATGACAGAGGTAGCCAGGACAGTAACTAGGATCAAACGCGAGAGGCAGGCAGGGCTGGGGTCATATGGCAAAGTCTCTTGATTATTTCAATTCATTTATGAACTTCCGACTCTTCATTGTTCTGCTGGCTTCTCCCGGTCAATTCCTGTGGTCTTTTGACCCTTGAGATTGTCCTGCCTGTCTCTGGTCTTTAACCCTTGTGAGCGTTTGACCCTTGCAAGTTATGATTCTTGCTCCGTTTGACTCTCGCAAGATAGGGCCTTGGCGGCATTTGACCCTCATAAAATATGACACTTGCGACATTTGACCCTCACTTTGAGTCTCGAAATCTCATTTATCATTTCGCTCCATTCTTCCTTATTAAAAAAGCTAAAAAGGCCTAGACGACAGAAAATGGAAATTAAAAATTTCCCTCCGAGATTTTCGATGATCGTCGATCTTTGTGTAGTGAATATCGTATCGTATCGTTTTGACGATACTGAAAGAAACAATTAATCGTCTCATTTATCGACTGTCCAGTAATTATCGACTATCGTGGCATCACTAGAACTTACACTTCACAGCATAGAAAATATTCTTTGGGATTCTCTCCTTCCCACCATTGCCCTGTGCTGTTTTCCCAATCATCCCCCATCACCAATTGCATCAAATACCGCGCGAAACAACTGGGCTTGTGTATATTTTCCTTGATAAGGGCCGCGAGTTTTTCTGCTGCGACGAAAATATCGGCGCCTGGATAAATCTCAATCTGTGAAAGAAGTTAGCTATACATTAGGTATACGATGATTATCTACTCATATGACCTTGATTTATTCAATATACATCAAGTCCACGTGTGCGTGGTGGGGGGAGGAAGGTGTGGTCTGGTTCTATTTCCTTATCGCGTTTTCTCTTTCTGCCTCTCTGAGCCGGAATAGTCGATTTTTTCTGGTTTCCTGAAATGATAGATCATGTTATAAGTGCGCATAGAGTGACGGGTCCCTGTGAACTTGGTCCTCTACCCTTCTCCGCAGCGCGCTTGTCATCAGCAATTTTCATAATTTTCCGGATTTTTGTCTTCCTGGTCATCAATTTCTTTCTGTTTCGTTCCGCACTCTTCCTAACGAGATCTTCTGTTTCGTCAGCAGATACTGAAGCCCCACCTACTCATTTCCTTTCTGTTTCGCTAAGTCTTTTATCGCTGCGAGCCGCTTTTTTCTCGACAATAAAGCCGCGTCTTCCTTACTTCCACCATCTTCTTCTCTGTCTTCAGAATTCGATGCTTTTCTCGGATCACTAGGTCGTCCACTCTAAAATTTATTATTAACACTCTGTTGGTGACGCAAAACCTACGAACGTTGGTGGTCGCGCCGTTAGCGCTGCGCCGTACAGTAATGATCGATATTGTGATAAATTTAAAAGATCTAGAATAAATCTGAAAAAAATGGAGTGATCTGGATCGTATACTCGACGAAATCCCGTGTGATTTTTCATCCATAGTGTTACCCTTGATTATCTATGCAAGCTCAACAGTACACGGCCGGGAGTTTCCGCATAAAAATTTGCAAATCTTACTACTCATGATATTTTTTGCGAAAGTTGTCATTGAGTGGGCTTCTAGACACTTCAAAATAAGATATCGAATTATTTCAAATTTTTTGAAAACCGTTTGGCCCGGGAGGATCAATCGTCTCAAGGACCATACCTCGTGAGTTTGAAACGTACAACGAGGATCAAACGACAGAGGCAAACAGGATATGTCATCTCAACGGTCTACTAGGAAAGGCAGGCAGGACGATCGCCAGAATCTGACGAGGCAGACGTCAGAATCAGACGAGGTAGACGAGACAGACGAGACGCAGGCCGGGCAAGGGTCAAACGAGAAAGTCTCCTTATTATTTTAATCGATTGATGAACGTTTGAACCTTGTGATTTTTTTGTCTACCTGATTGACCGTCATGATCATTGAACCCTTTCGATAGTCCTGCTCACTTCTCCCCTCTGACCCCTGTGGTCTTCTGCCTGTCTCTTTTGTAAGCCTTTTGAGCGTTTGACGCTCGCGAGTTATAATCCTTGCGCGGTTTTACCCTCGCAAGGTCTGATTCCAGTATCATTTGATCAACGCAAAGTATAGCCGTGGCGACATTTCACCCGCCCAAGCCCAGTATATTACCCTGGTGACGTTTGTCCCTCGCAAATCACGATCCTTGCGATGTTTGACCCTCAGTTTAACCGTAATGATTCTTTCGATAAGATTTAGTTTGGCAGTTTCATTTATTATTATGCTCCATTCTTTCGAATGAAAATAACTAAAAAGCACACATGAGAAAATAAAAATTACAAATTCGCCATCGAGATTTTCGACTACCGCCGATTACCGTGTAATGCATATCATATCGTATTATTTTGACGATACGAGCATAAATGACTTATTGTCTCGTTTATCGACTGTGCAGTATCGTATAGTCCCGAAATTATGAATTATCGCGGCAGCACTACCTGTCCGTCGGTAGCCTTCGGATTTATGTCAGATTCATTTCCTTTCCCTTGGTTCTTCGATATTTCTTCCCACTGCACTTCCAATAGCTCATCATCATCTGTTTCTTCAGTGTCGTCATTGATGCTTTGAGTTTCAAAATCAGCTCCAGCGTCCGGGGTAGCGGACACGGATATTAAACATGGCTCATCTAACAAAGATTGATCCACTGAGCTTTTAACGACGTTCCGAGATCTGCCTCTTCTTGGGAGCGGTTTCCCATCCGTTGAAAAACTCAATTTTGATAGAAATTCTTGATCAACTGAAAAAAATATAGATGAAGTGAAACTTCAACTCACTGCTTAAAAGACCGAACTGGAACGATTCGAAAGGCCGCCAGCAATGTATTGATGTCGAAAAAAGCATTAATGCACCGCTAAGCAGAATATCAACAGTCACATGTTTGCGGTCGCCTGCTAATTGTTTTTTGTTTCTGTTTGATGTGTAAACATCTTATCGGAGGCCTGGGCCTAGGTTTGCCAATGCAATGCATGGGTTGGAATCGAAACGAAGATGCGTTAACTTAGTTCACTGTGCCTCAGGTCAGGTCACCGGAAGATGTCGCTACTTGGCCTCAACGCACCACGAAAACCAAAGAGGATAGACTAAAGTAGAGGCTCAGATCCGGGGGTTTGGCCGACCCCAGCGTGAGGCTAGTACGACCCCATGGCAGAGAGGGCGACGCGTTCGATTTCGGTGTCTTGCCGAGTTCGCTATTTCAGTAACTCGGCAGTAGTTACTCCCGCTGTCACAGGGATAGTTTCGGAGGGGAATTTATGCCCTCCTCGTTCTCAACATGTTCTTAATGTTTTTCAGGTGATTCATTTGCTAGCTAATTAATATTAAGGAATGAAATCCAGACGGTGTGATGAAGAATTAAATTCCCCATCAATCGTTTCCGGTTGCATCCCTTAATCTGTGTAACAAAAAAATACAAACTACGACAAAAGTTATGGGTCAGTGAGAAAAATAATTTTCTTCTCGGCGCACATTGACTTTTCACCATTCGCCCGCGAATTAAAAATTTGTCTCTCCCCTCCTAATTGAAATTAAGGGATGAAAAAAGTTGTTTGACGGAGAACTAAATTACCCATCAATTAACCCTCTTTCATCCCTTAATCTCTGTTAAAAATGGAAGAAACTGTCATGGAAATCACAGCGCAGTAAGAAAAATAATTGTTTTGTGGCGCACAGTGACTCTCGGTAATTAAAAATTCACCTCTCCCCTCCTAATTGAGATTAAGGGATGAAAAAAGGGCAGTTCGACGGAGAATTAAATTCTCCATTAATTAACCCTCTTTCATTCCTTAATCTCTGTAACAAAAAAATAAAAACTGCCATGAAAGTCAGGGGCCAGTAAGAAAAATAATTTTTTCGCGGCCCACACTGACTTTTCACCATTCGCCCGCGAATTAAAAATTCACTTCTCCCCTCCTAATTGAGATTAAGGGATGAAAGAAGGGCAGTTCGACGGAGAATTAAATTCTCCATTAATTAATCCTCTTCCATCCCTTCCATGAGGTGAGCTTTGTGGTGAGACATGACGAGAACAGCCAGGAAGACACTTTATATTAACTCTTGCCTGGTCTCATCTTGGGTCTCGAAATATCCGATGGATTTTGAAGGCCGATCAAAGTGCGATGTTAGGGGTTACGTGACACTCTTCACCGAAATATGGGGAATATCTGTCAAATTTGTTGGAAACAATTGACAGGCTACAGCTTATCAGACTGATAATTTCCCTCTGCCCGGGGAAATTATCAGTGTGAAACGTTTCCCGTGACCCCGAATACTACACTCTGATTGGTTGAAATCAGGCTTGAGGAAATTATCTTAATAAAGCTTGGTGTACAAAAAAGATATCAAGAAATAGTATATTTCGTAACGAGCTAAAAAACAGTTTTTCACGAGTTACGAACAATA
>NW_021681228.1:88961-123569 GCF_001412515.2 Diachasma alloeum | reverse complement strand
TGAATTTTCAATTATCTTCACAATGAGTGACTTTCGGGGGTAATTTAAAGAAATAATTTTCATTGGAAATATGTCTAGTCATGAAAAGGTTCCATGACATCTCCTTCCGTATTACTTGTTCCTAAGATGAGTGAACAATCAACAGGAATGTTGAATTTATTCATTTACTCATTTTTATTCGTCTTGGGAACTATCAATGTGTACGAAATCTCATAGGACCTTTCTTGCACTTGGATATATTTCTAACGAGAAAACTCTCTCCTTCGGTGAAGTTTAGAAAAAATAATAATTATCACTCGAAATCATTTCTAAATGTGCTTTAAAAGGTGAGAAAATAACGATTCAGCTCATTTGCAGTACCAGCTTTCTTCACGTGTTGATTATTCAATTCAATACGGAATTTTCTTCATAATGTGTGGATTTAAATTCACTTAATATTTAATAAATTTGCATTGAATTATCTTAGACATGAAATAATTTCATAAAAATGATGTCAATTTCCTTTTTTACATCTTGTTTCCTCCGAATATCTCCACTGCTCCTCTCTACCGACCAGTCCCCTGAATACATTTGATACAATACCAAATTTTTTTTCACTCCGGCGTAATTCTTCCCATTTTCTCAATCACTCAATCTGTGTTGTGTCCCGCAGAGTCTCTGCACAGATTTTAACTAGTCATGATTGAGTAATGTACACAGTACATTAGTATTGCACATACTTACTCAATGAAGTTAGGAATGGTCATTGTCCTCACATTGTCGTCAGTGTGTGACAACGGCAAGACAAGTCGTCATGGAGGAACCACTCATAATAGCCCATTGAAAGAAAAAAAAATTTTAAATTGATAATTTTGGAGTATTGAGGAGTAAGTTCTCACACTGGCTAACATGTGATTGTGCCGTATGGACTGGCCGCCCAAGATCGTGAGCGCAGCCCGGTGCGGGTTCCAGTGAGAGTGAATTTCTGTGGTTCCCGGTAGCTTAGTCAGTAAGAGTGCCCGGCGCGTAACTGGAAGACCCGGGTTCGATTCTCGGCTGAGTGAAACGGAAATTTTTTCTCTCTAAATACTAATTCTCTTAGAATTTTTTTTTTTTGTCGCATCCGAGCATCACATCGCAGCCGAGTTTCAGCAATATTCAAATGACAGGCGCTAGGGGGAAACACGAAGTTTCCACTAATGGAATTTGCTTGTCGTTTGAAAGGACGATATAAAGGGACAGTTTTCTCAAATTACTCCTTACCAAAATTACATTTGAAATTACTCCTTATCCCGTTATGACATAAATGATTGTGCTACGTTGCATACTTCAATATGCCACATAGAAACTTCTGAAAAATTCTAGAAATTCCTGGAGGATTCTAGAAAATCCTTCAGTTTTGGGAAAAAATTGAGGAAATTCGAGAGAATCCGATGGTTTTTTGAAACATTGAAGAACAATTCTTGTGCACAATTGTGAAAATTTTTGTTGACTTATTAATTCCTAGGGAATTAAAAGCTATTGGATGAATTTAAATGCGTGAGGAACACTGATGTCAGAAATTAGATGTGTCCATGTAAATCTTCGGGCTGTATCACGGATACTAATCCTGCCGCCTACTACACTCTTGTGTACATGAACAGATTGGGGGGACATTGTGAGTTAATTGTGTTTTAATGTCCCGAATCTGTCGGTTATCTTGGTGCAAAATGTGCCATTCATTCGTTATTAACAATTCCAATTGTTTACAAGGCTGCATCTCGCAAGCCATGATAAATATTAAAAAATATCCCGATCAAGAAATGTTGCTACCCTTATATGAAATAACTTTTCTCTTTTGTAAAATTTTCTCAAAGTAATCAGTTAAGAAGATATGAGTGAGGTAGCTGGCTTCCTAACGAACGTTGCGGCACGCGCGATGTGGACCACTCTCACCGTGAGGTGTCTGCTACGCGTATTCTAGGGCACATAATTATTCAATCAGCCATATCATCGTAACTAATGACTTTAAGAAAATGGTATTAAAAAAAAAAAGTTATTCTACATAAGTGTTATAACATTTTTTGCTTGGGTTATTTTTCGATATCTATCATAGCTTGCGAGGTAAAACCTTATCAACAATTGCAATTATTGATAACAATTAAATGACAAATTTCTCGCAAAGTTGACCGACAGATTCGTGATCAGTGATCCCAACAACATGAAATTAAATCACAATATCTCCCAACTTGTTCATGTATACAGCCGCCTGAATTTTTTTAGAACGAGTAATTCCTTGAGAACAGTCAGGAGATAGTTCTTCTAGATGAGTAAATTTTGAATCATAATGTCTGAAAAGGAATTTAAATGTATGAAAATTTGATTTTCATGGAGTATTCGGACCTAAGGAATATCCATAAAATATCGCTCACATCGATCACTTTCATACCCATACGTATTCTTCAGAGCGTTACTTTCAACCTGATAATACTATTTCTTTCATTCTTCGACTCGAAAAACATTTCATCATATAAGTTGTTGGAAGGTTCCGATGAGTGATATTGCGGGGCATCGGCGGGCAAGAGAGACTATCTATGCTAAGACGAAGCCTATGAGAGTATCAATCTTCAATTTATTTCTTAATATTCTTATAATCCTTTCAGATCTTTCGAAGTGGTACGAATTTTGTAGAAAAGAAAAAAAATGTTCCGTCGCCGTCGACTCAACCCAGGAAACTCTCGGAGATCCCAACAACGCTCCGCTGCTAAAAAAAGATGTTTCGAATTTGATTTGGAGTATTGCGACGAGAGTGAGGACGAGAATAAAACTCAGGGAGAGAGCGAGGGAGAAAACGAGAGTCGAGAAAAGATAGCGATTGCGAGTGAGAATGCATTCGAGAGGACAGGTGAGAGTGGGAGTGATGATTCTGAGTCTCCGGGTGATCCAAATTTCATCGTATTAGGTACAGTCCTCAGATAAATTGAAAGTTGATACCTGACGTTCTGAATTAAATATGTTCATTCAAAACCGTAAGAACCTGAAAAATAATTGGTTTTGTTGAACTGATAGACAGAGTCAGCTCCCTTAAATTGTTGGATTATTTTACATTTGATGAATATGAGATGTGACGCTCCCTTCTATGCCCAATCAGGTATAATTGCCACAATTTTCGACATATTTTAACAAAATGTAATCCAAAATGCCATCGGGCCACCGAAGACGTACATTCAGACTTCGTAGGTCAACTCTGTTGAGGTCTCCTAACGATTCACGACTCAATGAGTTTCCAAATAAAGAGTATCTTCTCAATTTCGAAAAACATCGAAAATTTGAGAAAATTCCTTCTTTCGAAGCATTGGTCCGAATCTCTGTGAGTTGAATTGGATGGGTCCGTATGTCATTCCTCAAAACTGTGAGTCTGTGGGTACAGTACCTCAAAAGTATCGACACAGGGATAGGTGCGCGATAGAGTGGAGCGTGAAATGATCAAGTTAGTGAGTTTATTTTCGAAAGAGAGAGAAGAAAAGCATCAAACATGGCATATGTTGGATAGTAACAGACATTGCGCCAATTATTTTTATCGTTAATTTGTTGAACAAATTAATGACAAAGTCCCATGAGACTTCGTGCCCGTATTTTTGAGGATTTAATATAGAAAAATATAGTTTTCTTCTTTGGCAAGCATATTGTCAGCAGTATAAGGGGTAAGGGAAAATGTTGAAATCTTAAGTATTGATATAGTTTGAAAATATCGATGTCAAGACATCCGTAGAGTCATCTGAACCTTTAAACTCATTTGACACGTGAATTCGACTACCCTCCGGACTTATCTGACCAATTTAACTCTTAGATTCGTCGGACGAGTTCATTTCACCGAGGCAACTGTACAACTGCACCTTTTACGGGTCTACCGAATAATAACCCCACCAAATACAAGTCTATATGTGCAATTGCATCTTTTACATGTCTACCAAGCGATATCCCTAGCCAGACGATTCTAATTATTATGACTCTACCGCGCGACATACCTACCCCATAATTTACGAAATATTACATCCCTACCGAGTGTCAAGACTACCAGTTGTATTTTGGGTAGACATGTATTTTCGGCAGAGATAGAAAAGGGTAGGCGTGACTGTTGGTGGGGTTATATTTCGGTAGGGATGTCACAAAGGAATAATACATGGGTAGTCAGGGACGTCTTTGGGCTCGCCGTCGGCGTGCTGGCCCTATAAACCAAAGCGTCCCAGTAGCGCAGGTTCGAGTCCCGGTGGTGAAAGATTTTTTCATCGCCGGAATACGAACCCAGTGCATGTGGAGTTAGTTATGTGGAGTTAGATATAAGTTAGCTTAGAGGCAAGTGCGGGTAGGGAATTAGGCTGGGGTACCGCGTAGATACTGGGACGGGTAGGTAAAAGACCACAACGGTCACACCATCTGGCACCACCCAATTTTTTTAATTTTACATGGGTAGTCTTATCGCAAGGTGTAGTTGTACAGAATTTAAGTTGGTAGGCCTATAGCGCGGTAGACCTGTACGGTGGCAATTCAAATTGGGGAGGCATATCGCAAGGTGCAGTTGTACAGGATCAGTCATCATATGGTCCACTCAGTCGCTGGTAGTCTTGACATACGGTAGGAATGTAATATTTCGTGAATTATGGGGTAGGCATGTCGCGCGGTCGAGTCATACAAATCAGAACCGTTTGGATAGGGATATTGCTTGGTGGAGGTGTAAAAAGTGCAGTTGAGCAGATAGACTTGTATTTGGCGGGGTTATTATTTGGTAGACCTGTAAAAGGTGCAGTTGTATAGCTGCCCCTCGGGTACGGGGTTGCGTGGCCTTCCCGTCGGGATGATAGCCGGAATTCAGCGACAAGGCGCGACAAGAACTCAGGTCCACTGCTAAGCCGAGCCACACGAGATACACGTCACACGGAGCAAGTATGCCCCTCAACTGTTAGGTTGGTCCGTTATTGACTCGGTATACTATTTGACCCATCCACTTAGACGCTCTTGATCCATTGCTCTGAATCAAAATTTAACGGAATTCTCGTTACGATTATCATCAAAGAGTTAGTCTCGTCTCTGTATATTTTTGATGAACCTCATTTCAAAAAGCCAATACAAGATGAGAATACACGACACTGAAATAAACATCTCTGTCTTAATCGTAGCCGTAAGTGTTGACAGAATTATATGTTTATAGGGGCAAGGGACGTCGAAGAGGACATTTATTTGGATGCCCTTGATTCCGAGGATGAGATTGAGAGAAGCTACTTTCCTGAGGTTGACGTAGGGTTCATTCTTAGCGAGAGTTCAGGGGACGAACAGTCTAAAGAGTCTGATTCCGATGATGATTGCCCTAACTTTGAAAATGACGATGGTGAAAATCATCAAGAACCTCTCTACGAAGACGCCCCTATCGCTATTGCCGAAAGCGTTATCATGATTCTTGAATTTTACTTGAGGCATAACTTGTCAGATTTAGCCCTGACCGATTTGTTTTTGTTGATTACTGCACATTGTCCCGTCGTTAACAAATGCGTCAAGACGTTGGACTTTTTCAAAAAATGGCTGAACATGTCAGAATCCTTTATAAAATGCAGATTCCAAAATGTGATCGATGTGATCGATGTCCGGAGGTAAGAGTATCCTATTTTATCGAAATTCCCGTAATATCTCAATTGGAAGAAATATTCAAACGTCCTGCTTTTTTCGACAATTTATCCCATCGCTTCAATCGAACAGAAGGGAATAACGAGGATATGAACGATATTTATGATGGCGCCGAATATAAAAGTTATTGCACGGGGAGAGGTGGAGTCGACTTGAATCAACAGTCAAATATATCGCTCATGTGGAATACCGATGGCGTACAGCTGTTTAAGTCCTCAAAAGTTGAAATCTGGCCTATCTTTTTCAAAATTAATGAGCTTTCTCCGTTAGAACGTATTAAACCCGAAAATATTATCATGGCGGGTTTATGGTTCGGATCAGACAAACCGAAGATGAATGTCTTCATGGACCATTTGAAGAAGGTCATGGTCGACTTGTTCAATGGGATTTCCACTTACGTTCATGATATTGGCAGTAATCTCAACATTCAAGCTATTATTAGTTGCGGTACATGCGATCTACCTGCAAGCGCCATAATTTTAAATATGGGTTACTTCAATGCCAAGTTTGGATGTCACAAATGTCTGGCACGAATAGAGACAATAAGTGTTAATCGAGTGTACAGGCAAGTGAAGAATTTGACACTGAGGACGTTGGAACAAACGAAACGATTCGCGAGAGAAGCAGTAAAGCGTGGAGTGTCCATTTACGGTGTCAATGGACCCACCACTTTGGGAATATTCATGAAAGATTATGTACAATCTACGGTTCTCGACTCAATGCATTTAGTTTCAGGCGTTGCAAGAACTCTCTTAACCGTGTGGTTTGATAAAGATTGAAAACACCATCTTGCATCCCTCTTTTCGCACATAAAGACCGTTAATGATCGCCTCTATTCCATCACACTACCGTCATTCGTTAAACGAAAGCCGAGGACGATCAACGATCTAGCCTACTGGAAGTGTTCAGAGCTCATCACGTGGCTTTTGGTGTATTCTCTGCCAATACTGAATGGAATCATGTCTGACGAATATTTCTCACATCATCGACGATTGGTCTTCGGACTATATCTTTTTTACAAAGATCATATTACTCCTGATGAGCTCCAGGAAGGCAAAAAGCTACTTGCATATTATGTATCTGATTTCGAGCGACTACACACCTACATATTCATGACGTGCAATCTTCACTCATTACTGCATCTTTGGCGCATCGTGAGTTATTATGGTCCATTGCACGTAACATCCTGTTTCCCCTTTGAAAATCTCAATGGAATACTCAAGAAATTATTACATGCGACGAGAGATCCGCAATTGCAAATATGCACAGCCGTATCTTCATACATGCAATTGACTTCTTTGAAATCTAGATACCTGAGACCTGATGGTACTCCTTCTGTCTTTTGCGACAAGGTAGAGAAAAAGGGTACTCATCGATTCAGATTATTGCATATTGCAGAAGGCATTTCAATCATAGGCACGGTCAAGAGGATGACGATTGTTCCCGCTTGGATTCGTGAAGCTTTGCAGTTAGCAGGGATTGATGGTACGTCCATTTATGAGTTCAATCGACTTTTGCAAAAGGGGATTGTCTATGCGTCAAAGTCTTATACGAGAGCGATCAAGACCAACTCAACTTGTGTCGAATTTATTGAGAATTACGTTAGAAATATTGGGTATATTGAGACGTTCCTCCGAGTTTCAAACTGTTCCTGCCACGACAGTCGCTGTGATACCTGCCAGAATGGAGCCAAAACCCTGGCTATTATCCATAAATGTGAAAAGACGTACCCATTCAAAATTCTGGACCATCAAATTAATAATGAAATGACCATCAATTTTATACATGAACTCCAGTTAAACTCTCGTAATGCAACATGTGTTGTCCCCGTATCTAAACTCAGAGCAGTGTATTTCCTCATTAAAATTGCAGGCTCCGAGTCGACTTACGCTGTCAAGCCTGTGACTCTTTAAACCATCTTCACCTAGTCAAAACCACTAGCAATATAGACGAGACCTTCATCGGAGAGTCCCCCATAATCTCAATCTCAAACAACAGCAATAATCAGCAATCTAATCCTTATCAAAGCTTACAGAGATGGCTTCAAACATTGCAGACGTTCTTTACCAACTCAAAACGTTATTGTGACGTTATTCTAATGACGTTGTTGTTAACACCATTACCAATTATCTACTCAGAAGAGTCCTGTCCACTCCGATTACTCAAAGGTCCTAAAGCATCACAGCTATCTTGCAAGTGAACTCCAGACTTCTATGCATGCCCCTTCGACTGTTTCAACTGCTTCTGTGCAAGCAGCGAAGACAGCAGTCCCTCTAATGGTCTCCAACGTCAACATCATCAATGGACCGCCTCGATCCTCCAGTCAACTCTAACACAAGCATCAACACTACTTCATTCCGAATCGTCTGGACAGAATCAGTACAAAACAAGTGGTCTTCTGTCCATTCATAACAAATCTGGAGAGTTTGATGATCCAATTCAGATCTGGAAAGATGAAGAGGTGAAGCTTAAGAGATGAGCAGCAAAGCCTAAATAACCTGATCGGATGAATGCCCATAAGATGGAAGAGTCGCAGAATGTTCTCCTTTAACAACATCTGTGCGTCGCCAGCACCACCTTCGTGGACGTCCTTAGCTCCGAGAATAATCGGCTTGACCAACACTTGACTCGACCAACAGTCATCCTACAATCATGTCTGATTCTCATTCTATTGAACAAAATTCCAGGCACAACGATAGCTACCGAGCAGGTATCACCAGATAGACATCCTTCGTGTCTTAAGTATGAGCTCTAGAAGTTTAGTCCCTCCACGAATGAAGATCTCCCGGAGTCAATGACTCCAGTGTCTGCAGGGTCTGTCCCAGTGGCTCTACCACAGAAGAGCAGGCTCCAAGGTCTCTAAATCCTCCGCAAAGGTCGCACACACTACTAAACCAATCCAAGCGCCTGCAACACAGAAGATGATGCCTTCAAGTACGCAACTATCAGATAACGTTCAGCTCCCACCACATCCATCAATGTCGGTACCAAACACCTTTCCGTAGGCGCCTCAACGTCAGCCCCAGCTGCCAGGACCACATCAACAGTAACAACCAGTTCAAATGCAACACCAATTGTTCTAACAACAAAAAACTACAAGACCCCAAGGCGTTATTAGTCTACGACCGTTAATGCCCCAGATAATGCACATGAAACTTAATTGCCCATCAAGCTCACCTCTAGCAGAGCGCAATCGCCCAGGATATGCTGCCTCCAGTTCGAGTTGAAAAAGGAATTCTCGATGATGTACTGTTCGGTAGTACAGTATATAGAACAGAAGTCGGATAACAAAGATTTTCTTACTGTTAAAGAAGAGATTGACGATAGAAACGACCTCAAACGGCTGAAGAGGTGACAGTATCGGTAGAAACGGAGACAGAGAGAGAGGGAAACGATGCGTCTCCTTAGTCACAGAAGAAGAGGTCATAAGAAGTTCTACGATTGAACTACAGGGTGCCTCTCATCTTTGGATCTCGGAACTTGTGAAGAATAGGACATCGAAAAAAAATACAGCCCTAGGACTGGTCAGTACAGTGGAGGCGCTAAACTCCTAGGAGTCTTTGAACACCACCATATTTAGACTTTCAGAGAACAGAAACCGTTGACTCCATGGTGAAAAAAGTGATTCCTGTGAATTTTCGTCTTCAACACTGCATATTTACATGCCTTGGTTCCATCAGGTCACTTCCCAGGACGCGACAACTTAGTTTTTGGATATATCCAGGCTTGAACCTCAATATACCCCCCGACAACAAGCTGATGAAAGAGACTCGACCGAGGATTACCACAGATGATCACAATGCTAGCGGCGCTGCCTAATATTGTCTCCAAATCCTCATGGCAGTCCAGACCAATAGTCGCTACTTGTTTTCATAATGACAACCGATTCAAGGCTAACCGAAGCTCAAAAAAGATTGGAAATTTCAATTTGGAGGAATACAAAACTTCCACTCAGAGGCAAAATGAGGATGAATAAATGAGGTTCAGAATAAATAGGGGTCAAAAAATGAGGATCAGGACAAATGAGGGTAAAAAAAATGAGGGTCAAAAAATAAGAGGTCCTTTGCGGCTCCATGAGTCGACTTCCTCTTCTGCCCACGTCGTATGCACCCCAGGAGCTGTACTTCATTTACCGGCTCTCCTGGTGACCAAAGAAACCATGGAAAACCTTGATCGACGTAGACGTCCATCGACCGGGCCTCATTGGAGAATGTTCCCCACATTCAATCTCGATTATTCCCGGTATCCAGACTCCCGTTCAACTGTTTCCAAGCCATAAAAAAATCCCAGTCACTCAAGACCAGACGCGAACCCGCGTCCTTCGCGGTTCCAACTTCCGGCCAAGCGACTTGGACCATGCAGTCACTGTCGTCGGTTATTTTCTGCATTATTATATAATTTAAATTTTATTGATAAAGTAACAACAGTCGATAAGAAAGAATACGATTATCATAAAATTATAAATGTCAATCAAATGCCAAAAATTCAATATGTCAATCAAATAGACCAAATGAAATCGATTAGAAGGAGGTGGGGGAGGGGGGGGGGTGCATCAATAAAATATGGGAAAGTGGTATACATAGTCTGAAAAACATGTCGAAAGCTCAGTCTCTGGCAGAATGTTACGTTGGTCAAATATCAACAGAAATTGGTTTAACAATACTATATTGTAATAGTAGATCTTATTTGAAATAATAATCACTCTTATGTGAATCAAATAAACTTTTCCTGTCTTTATAAAGGAATATGATTTATTAATCAACTGATAAGTGATCCTGAATAATTTGATTTCAATTGGATATTTAATCTATAATTCCTGTGACGTTGCATCCTGGAGTTTTTATTCTATTCTGATGAATTGATTTTCTGCTACATGGATCTCGCATCGTTCACGTACCTTTTTACCCTGCTGTCCTGGTATACTGGTATCCTGGTGTCCTGATGTCATGGTATCCTGCTATCCTGACTTGCTTTCGTATCAGTATCGTGGTGGCTAACCATCCCAACATGAGATTTACCCTGAGATTTATCTGTTGATCCCAACATCCAGCCAACGGAATCATCACCCATTTCTTCGTTGATTTGAACAGGTCCAATTTAATATTAAAAAACGATTATTCATAAACCGTATCACAATGATAAATATCATTTTACTTTGGTGATTTCAAGGTCAAATTACCTGGTGACCGTTAACGTCACGCCTTGCGAGTTCACTTTTCGGAGATGCAGTGGAAGTGAAGTGTACTTTTTTTTGCGCGGAGTGTGTAAAGCTCAAGGTCGTGGATAAAGTATATGTCGAGTGCGTAAAGCGGAGCCCTATACATAACCTCGGAACTCTTCGCACGCCGTGTAGAAAACAAACAAAAAACACAAATGTTGGATGTTTCAAAGGAAAGACCAAAAAATAATGAGTCCCGCAAATTTTTTCAGAGTCAGGCCCGAACCATGAGACCTCAAAAGAGGTTGCTCGAGGGTTGGGCCCAAATCTTGAGACTTGAACGAAACTCTTCTCAAGGGTCAGGCTCAAGCCTCATGAGGCCCAGAAATAAACATTTTTCATAGTCAGGCCCGAAAATCATGGGGTCCCAAAAAGGCCTATAATAGGTGATCCTAAGAATCTAACTCGCAACGATGAGGCTCGTAAATTTTATTTCCCAAAGGTATTACAAAGACTAATTTTCAGCTTTCGAAGATCGTTCTAAATTTTATCTGAAAGATATTTCAAATACAAATTTTCAGCTTTCGAAGATCTTTCTGAATTTTATCTGAAAGATATGTTAAAGGCAAATTTTCAGCATTCGAAGATCTTTCAAAATTTTATCTGAAGGATATTTCGAAGACAAATTTTCAGCTTTCGAAGATCTTTCTGAATTTTATCTGAAAGATATTTCAAAGACAAATTTTCAGCTTTCAAATAATCTTTCTGCGGGACAAAAAAGATCTTTCAAAAAATAATTCGAAGATTTTCACAAAGATCGTTAGAAAATCTTCGAAAGACTGGAATTTTTCCACCCGGGTGAGTCTAGGCTTTCATTAGAGTCTTGGGGCAAAACCGAGAGTTATTTTGTAACTTTCGGGATGAGTCTGCGTTTTCTGTCGGGTCTGGCGGAAAAACCGAGAGTTATTTTTCAAATTTCGGGGTGAGTCGAGGCTTTCTTTAGGATCTTGGGGCGAAACCGATAGTGATTTTGTGACTTTCGGGATGAGTCTAGGCTTTCTGTAGGGTCTTGGGGCAAAACCAAGGGTTATTTTTCAACTTTCGCGATGAGTCTACGATCTCTTTAGGATTTTGGGGGAAAACCGAGATTTATTTTGTAACTTTCATGATGAGTCTAGGCTTTCTGTCGGGTCTTGGGTCAAAACCAAGATTTATTTTTCAACTCTAGGCATTCGTCTACGCTTTCATTAGGGTT
Source organism: Diachasma alloeum (assembly GCF_001412515.2). NCBI lineage: Eukaryota > Metazoa > Arthropoda > Insecta > Hymenoptera > Braconidae > Diachasma > Diachasma alloeum. Next base: position 111,519 of record NW_021681228.1, on the reverse strand, counting down.
TTAGGGCAAAACCGATAGTTATTTTGCAACTTTCGTGACGAGTCTAGGCTTTCTGTAGGGTCTCCGGGCAAAACCGAGAGTTAGTGTTTAACTTGCGGGATAAGTTTAGGCTTTCTGTAGGGTATTGGGGCAAAACCGAGAGTTATTTTTTATTTTTCGCGATAAGTCTAGGCTTTCTTTATAATTTTGGGGGGAAACCTAGAGTTATTTTTCAATTTTCGGGGTGAGTCTAGGTTTCTTTAGGGTCTTGGGGTAAAACCGAGAGTTATTTTTCAACTTTACGGACGAGTCTAGATTTTCTTTAGGTTCTTGGGGACAACACCGAGAGTTATTTTTTAACTTTAGGGATTATTCTCTTATCTCTACGGTATTGGGGTAAAACCGAGAATTATTTTTTAACATTCGGGATGAGCCTAGGCAACCTTTAGGGTTTTGCGGGAAAACCGAGTTCTTTTTCACTTTATGGACGAATCTAGGATTTCTTTAGGGTCTTGGGGGCACAACAGAGAGTTATTTTTTTAATTTAGGGATTATTCTATGTTATCTCTGTGGTAGTGGGGGAAAACCGAGAGTTGTTTTTTAACTTTCGCGATTATTCCATGTTATCTGTGAGGTATTCAACTTTACGGATGGGTCTAGGCTTTCTTTAGGGTCTTGCGGGAAAACCGAGTTCTTTTTCAACTTTAAGGATGAGTCTAGGTTTTCTTTAGGTTCTTGGGGGCAAAACCTAGATTTATTTTATAACTTTCGGGATGAGCCTAGGCTTTCTGTAGGGACTTCGGGCAAAACCGAGAGTTATTTTTCAACGTTTGGCATGAGTCTAGGCTTTGTTTCGGGTCTTGATGCAAAAACCAAGAGTCCTCTTTAAATGTCGGAATGAGTCTAGGCTTTCTTTAGAGTCTTGGGGGCAAAACCGAGAGTTAGTGTTTAACTTTCGGGATGAGTCTAAGCTTTCTTTAGGGTTTTGGGGGAAAACCGAGAGTTCTTTTTCAACTTTAGACATGAGTCCAGGTTCTCTGTAGGGTCTTGGGGGCAAAACCGAGAGATATTTTTTTAAATTTTGGGATGCGTCTAGGCTTTCTTTAGAGTCTTGCGGCAAAACCGAGTGTTATTTTGTAACTTTCGGGGTGTCTAATTTTCTTTAGGTTTTTGGGGGAAAACCGAGAGTAATTTTTTAACTTTCGGGATGAGTCTAGACTTTCTTTAGGGTCTTGGGGCAAAACCGAAAGTTATTTTGTAACTATCGGGATGAGTCTAGGCTTTCTTTAGCGTTTTGGGGGAAAACCGAGAGTTCTTATTCAACTTTATGGACGAGTCTACGTTTTATTTAGGGTCTTTGGGGCACAACCGAGAATTATTTTTCAACTTTAGGGATTATTCTATGTTATATCTGAGGTATTGGGACAAAACCGAGAGTTATTTTTCAACTTTAGGGTCGAGTCTAGGTTTTCTTTAGGTTCTTCCGGGCAAAACCGAGATTTATTTTGTAACTTTCGGGATGAGCCTAGGCTTTCTGTAGGGTTTTGGGGCAAAACCGAGAGTTAATTTTCAACTTTTGGCATGAGTCTAGGCTTTCTGTAGGGTCTTGGGGCAAAACCGATAGTTATTTTGTAACTTTCGTGATGAGTCTAGGCGTTTTGTAGGGTCTTGGGGGCAAAAGCGAGAATTATTTTTTAACTTTCGGGATGAGGTTTTGGGGGGAAACCGAGGGTTCTTTTTCAACTATAGGGATGAGTCTAGGCTTTCTAGGGGTCTTGGGGGCAAAACCGAGAGTTAGTGTTTAATTTTAGGGACGAGTCTAGGCTTTCTTTAGGGTGTTGGGGCAAACCCGATAGTTATTTTGTAACTTTAGGGATGGGTCTAGGCTTTCTTTAGGGTCTTGCGGGAAAACCGAGTCCTTTTTCAACTTTAGGAATGAGTCTACGCTTTGCTTAGGGTCTTGACGCAAAACCGAAAGTCCTTTTTTAAATCTCGAAATGAGTCTACGCTTTCCTTAGGGTTTTGGGGGAAAATCGTGAGTTCTTTTTCAACTTTAGGAACGAGTCTAGGTTTTCTTTAGGGCCTTGGGGCCAAAACCGAGGGTTATTTTGTAACTTTAGGGATATGTCTAGGCTTTCTTTAGAGTCTTGGGCCAAAACCGAGAGTTAGTTTGTAACTTTCGGGATGAGTCTAGGCTTTTTGTAGGGTCTTGGGGGCAAAACCGAGAGTTAGTATTTAACTTTCGGGATGATTCTAGGCTTTCTTTAGGGTTTTGGGGGAAAACCGAGAGTTCTTTTTCCAATTTAGGGATGAGTCTAGGCTTTCTTTATGGTTTTGGGGGGAAACTATAGGGATGAGTCTAGGCTTTCTTGGGGTCTTGGGGCAAAACCGATAGTTATTTTGTAACATCCGGGATGAGTCTAGGCTTTCTTTAGGGTCTTAGGGCAAAACCCAGAGTTCTTTTTCAATTTTACGGACGAGTCACGGTATTCTTTAGGTTCTTGGGGGCAAAACCGAGAGTTATTTTTCAACTTTAGGGATTATTCTATGTTATCTCTGAGGAATTGGGGCAAAACCGGGAGTTATTTTTAACTTTAGGGATGGGTCTAGGCTTACTTTAGGGTCTTGGAGCAAAATCGACCTTTGTTTTTCAACTTTCGGGATAAGTGTTGGCTTTCTTTAGGGTTTTGGGCGAAAACCAAGAGTTGATTTTCAACTTCAGGGACGAGTCTAGATTTTCTTTAGGGTCTTGGGGCACAACCGAGAGTTATTTTTTAACTTTAGGGTTTATTCTATGTTACCTTTGAGGTATTGGGGCAAAACTGAGAGTTATTTTCTAACTTTATGAATGGGTCTAGGCTTTCATTAGAGTCTTGGGGAAAAGCGAGAGTTCTTTTTCAACTTTAGGGATGAGTCTCCGCTTGCTTTAGGTTCTTGGGGCAAAACCGAGAGTTCTTTTTTAAATTCCGGGATGAGTATACACTTTCTTTATGGTTTTGGGGGAAAACCGAGGGTTCTTTTTCAACTTTAGGGACGAGTCTAGGTTTTCTTTAGGTTCTTGGGGGCAAAACCGAGAGTTATTTTTCAACTGTAGGGATTATTCTATGTTATCTCTGAGGAATTGAGGCAAAACCGAGAGTTATTTTTTAACTTTAGGGATGGGTCTAGGTTTTCTTTAGGGTTTTGGGGGCACAAACGAGGGTTATTTTTTAACTTTAGGGATTATTCTATGTTATCTCTGATGTATTGAGGTAAAACCGAGAGTTATTTTTCAACTTCAGGGATGGGTCTAGGCTATCATTAGGGTCTTGTGGGAAAACCGAGAGTTCTTTTTCAACTTTAGGGTAGAGTCTAGGTTTTCTTTAGTGTCTTGGGGTCAAAACCGACAGATATTTTTCAACTTTCCGGATGTGTCTAGGTTTTCTTTAGGGTCTTGCGGGCAAAAGCGAGAGTAATTTTGTAACTTTCGGGACGAGTCTAGGCTTTCTTTAGAGTTTTGGGGGCAAAACCGAGAGTTAGTGTTTAACTTTCGGGATGAGTCTAAGCTTTCTTCGGGGTTTTGGGGGAAAACCGAGAGTTCTTTTTCAACTTTAGACATGAGTCCAGGTTCTCTGTAGGGTCTTAGGGGCAAAACCGAGAGTTATTTTGTTTAATTTTGAAATGAGTCTAGGCTTTTTTTAGGGTTTTGAGGGAAAACCGAGTTCTTTTTCAATTTTAGGGATGCGTCTAGGCTTTCTTTAGAGTCTTGCGGCAAAACCGACTATTATTTTGTAACTTTCGGGTTGAGTCTAATATTCTTTAGGTTTCTGGGGGAAAACGGAGAGTAATTTTTCAACTTTAGGGATGAATCTAGGCTTTCTTTAGGGTCTTGGGGCAAAACCGAAAATTATTTTGTAACTATCGGGATGAGTCTAGGCTTTCTTTAGCGTTTTGGAGGAAAACCGAGAGTTCTTATTCAACTTTATGGACGAGTCTAGGTTTTATTTAGGGTCTTTGGGGCACAACCGAGAATTATTTTTCAACTTTTGGGATTATTCTATGTTATATCTGAGGTATTGGGGCAAAACCGATAGTTATTTTTCAACTTTAGGGTCGAGTCTAGGTTTTCTTTAGGTTCTTGCGGGCAAAACCGAGATTTATTTTGTAACTTTCGTGATGAGCCTAGGCTTTCTGTAGGGTTTTGGGGCAAAACCGAGAGTTAATTTTCAACTTTTGTCATGAGTCTAGGCTTTCTTTAGAGTCTTGTGGCAAAACCGATAGTTATTTTGTAACTTTCGGGATGAGTCTAGGCTTTCTTTATGGTTTTGGGGGGAAACCGAGGGTTCTTTTTCAACTATAGTGATGAGTCTAGGCTTTCTAGGGGTCTTGGGGGCAAAACCGAGACTTATTGTTTAATTTTAGGGACGAGTCTAGGCTTTAGGGTGTTGGGGCAAACCCGATAGTTATTTTGTAACTTTCGGAATTAGTCTAGGCTTTTTGTAGGGTCTTGGGGGCAAAACCGAGAGTTAGTGTTTAACTTTCGGGATGATTCTAGGCTTTCTTTAGGGTTTTGGGGGAAAACCGAGAGTTCTTTTTTAAATTTAGGTATGAGTCTAGGCTTTCTTTATGGTTTTGGGGGGAAACTATAGCGATGAGTCTAGGCTTTCTTGGGGTCTTGGGGCAAAACCGATAGTTATTTTGTAAATTTCGGGATGAGTCTAGGCTTTCTTTAGGGTCTTGGGGCAAATCCAGAGTTCTTTTTCAAATTTAGGGATGAATCTAGGTTTTCTTTAGCGTCTTGGGGGCAAAACCGAGAGTTCTTTTTTAACTTTCAGGATGAGTCTGGGCTTTCTTCAGGGTTTTGGGGAAAACCGAGAGTCCTTTTTCAATTTTACGGACAAGTCACGGTATTCGTTAGGTTCTTGGGGGCAAAACCGAGAGTTATTTTTTAACTTTAGGGATTATTCTATGTTATCCCTGAGGAATTGGGGCAGAACCGGGAGTTATTTTTAACTTTAGGGATGGGTCTATGCTTACTTTAGGGTCTTGGGGCAAAATCGACCGTTGTTTTTCAACTTTCGGGATAAGTGTAGGCTTTCTTTAGGGTTTTGTGGCGAAAACCGAGAGTTGATTTTCAACTTCAGGGACGGGTCTAGATTTTCTTTAGGGTCTTGGGGCACAACCGAGAGTTATTTTTTAACTTTAGGGTTTATTCTATGTTACCTTTGAAGTATTGGGGCAAAACTGAGAGTTATTTTTTAACTTTATGAATGGATCTAGGCTTTCATTAGAGTCTTGGGGAAAAGCGAGAGTTCTTTTTTAACTTTAGGGATGAGTCTCGGCTTGCTTTAGGGTCTTGGGGCAAAACCGAGAGTTCTTTTTTAAATTCCGGGATGAGTCTACACTTTCTTTATGGTTTTGGGGGAAAACCGAGGGTTCCTTTTCAACTTTAGGGACGAGTCTAGGTTTTCTTTAGGTTCTTGGGGGCAAAACCGAGTTATTTTTCAACTGTAGGGATTATTCTATGTTATCTCTGAGGAATTGAGGCAAAACCGAGAGTTATTTTTTAACTTTAGGGATGGGTCTAGGGCTTTCTTTAGGGTCTTGTGGGAAAACCGAGAGTTCTTTTTCAACTTTAGGGTAGATTCTAGGTTTTCTTTAGTGTCTTGGGGGCAAAACCGACAGATATTTTTCCACTTTCCGGATAAGTCAAGGCTTTCTTTAGGGTCTTGGGGGCAAAACCGAGATTTCTTTTTCAACTTTAGGGATGAGTCTAGGTTTTCTTTAGGGTCTTGGGGGCAAAACCGAGAGTTATTTTGTAACTTTCGGGATGAGTCTAGGCTTACCGTCAGGTCTTGGGGGAAAACCGAGAGTTACTTTTAACTTTCGGGGTGAGCCTAGGCTTTCTATAGGATCTTGGGGCAAAAGCGATAATTATTTTGTACCTTTGGGATGATTCTGGGCTTTCTTTAGAGTCTTGGGGGCAAAACCGAGAGATAGTGTTTAACTTTCGGGATGAGTCTAAGCTTTCTTTAGGGTTTTGGGGGAAAACCGAGAGTTCTTTTTTCAACTTGACGCATGAGTCTAGGTTCTCTTTAGGGTCTTGGGGGCACAACCGAGAGTCATTTTGTAACTTTCAGGATGAGGCTAGGCTTTCTGTAGGGTCTTGGGGGCAAAACCGAGAGTTAGTGTTCAACTTGCGGGATACGTCTAGGCTTTCTGTAGGGTATTGGGGCAAAACCGAGAGTTATTTTTTAACTTTCGCGATGAGTCTAGGCTTTCTTTATGGTTTTGGGGGGAAACCGAGAGTCATTTTTCAACTTTCGGGGTGAGTCTAGGCCTTCTTTAGGGTCTTGGATAAAACCGAGAGTTATTTTTCAATTTTAGGGACGAGTGTAGATTTTCTTTAGGTTCTTGGGGGGAAAACCGAGAGTTATTTTTTAACTTTAGAGATTATTCTGTTATCTCTGAGGTATTGGGGTAAAACCGAGAATTATTTTTTAACTTTCGGGATGAGTCTAGGCTTTCTTTAGGGTTTTGCGGGAAAACCGAGAGTTCTTTTTCAACTGTAGGGATGAATCGAGGTTTTCTTTAGGGTCTTGGGGGCAAAACCGAGAGATATTTTTTAACTTTCGGGATGAGTCTGGGCTTTCTTTAGGGTTTTGGGGGAAAACCGATGGTTCTTTTTCAACTATAGGGGTGAGTCTAGGCTTTCTTTAGGCTTTTGAGGGGAAATCGTGAGTTCTTTTTCAACTTTAGGGACGAGTCTAGGCTTCCTGTAGGGTCTGGGGGCAAAATCTACAGTTATTTTTCAACTTTAGGGATGAGTCTAGCCTTTCTTTAGGATCTTGGTGCAAAACCGATAGTTATTTTGTAACATTCGGGATGAGTCTAGGCTTTCTTTAGACTCTTGGGGGCAAAACCGAGAGTTAGTGTTCAACTTTCGGGATGATTCTAGGCTTTCTTTAGGGTTTTGGGGGAAAACCGAGATTTATTTTTCAACTTTAGGCATGAATCTAGGCTTTCTTTAGGGTCTTAGGACAAAACCGATAGTTATTTTGTAACTTTCGTAACGAGTCTAAGCTTTCTGTAGGGTCTCGGGGCAAAACCGAGATTTATTTTGTAAATTGCGCTATGAGTCTAGGCTTCCTGTAGGGTCTGGGGGCAAAATCTACCGTTATTTTTCAACTTTGGGGATGAGTCTAGCCTTTCTTTAGGGTTTTGGGGCAAAACCGAGATTTCTTTTTTAAATTTCGAGATAAGTCTCCGCTTTCTTTAGGGTCTTGAGGGCAAAACCGAGACTTATTCTTTAACTTTCGGGATGAGTCTAGGCTTTCTTTATTGTTTTGGGGGAAACGGAGAGTTCTTTTTTAACTTTAGGGATGATTCTGTGTTATCTCTGAGGAATTGGGGCAAAACCGAACGTTATTTTTCAACTTTAGGGATGAATCTAGGTTTTCATTAGGGTTTTGGGGGCACAACCGAGAGTTATTTTTTAACTTTAGGGATGAGTCTAGGCTTCCTTTAGAGTCTGGGGGCAAAATCTACAGTTATTTTTCAACTTTAGGGATGAGTCTAGGCTTCCTTTAGAGTCTGGGGGCAACACCAAGGGTCATTTTGTAACTTTCGGGTGAAGTCTAGGCTTTCTTTAGGATCTTGGGCCAAAACCCAGAGTTATTTTTTACCTTTAAGGATTATTCTATGTTATCTCTGAGGTATTGAGGCAAAACCGAGAGATATTTTTTAACTTTAGGTATGTGTCTAGGCTTTCTTTAGGATCTTGGGGCAAAACCGAGATTTATTTTGTCAATTGCGCTATGAGTCTAGGCTTCCTGTAAGGTCGGGGGGCATAATCTACAGTTATTTTTCAACTTTGGGGATGAGTCTAGGCTTTCTGTAGGGTTTTGGGGGAAAACCGAGATTCATTTAGTAAATTTCGCTATGAGTCTAGCCTTCCTGTAGGGTCTGGGGGCAAAATCGACAATTATTTTTCAATTTTCGGGAAGAGTTTTGCCTTTCTTTAGGGTTTTGGGGGAAAACCGAGAGTTCTTTTTCAACTTTAGGGACGAATCTAGCTTTTCTTTAGGGTCTTGGGGGCAAAACTGAGAATTGTTTTTTAAATTTAGGGATTATTCTATGTTATCGCTGAGGTATTTGGGGTATCTAGGCTTTCTTTAGAGTTTTTGGGGGAAAACTGAGAATTCTTTTTTAAATTTCGCGATGAGTCTACGCTTTCTTTAAGATTTTGGGAGAAAACCGAGAGTTCCTTTTCAACTTTAGGGATTAGTCTAGGTTTTCTTTAGGGTCTTGGGGGCAAAACCGAGAATTGTTTTTTTAATTTAGGGATTATTCTATGTTATATCTGAGTGTTGCGTGTCATACACGCGAAACTACAATTTCGGTATCATTAATTATTTTCCATTCATTTTAAATTTCCCAAATGTTACTTCGAAGGAAACAATTCACACGAAGACACGTATTTCCCCGGCGTCTAGACTCATAGCAATCGAAATATATTCAATTATTATTCTTAATCCTCAGTGCAGCTGCTTTTCAAATTATTTTATTACTGTTCTCTCAAGTCCAGAACTAATTCTCGTGAAACTCGACTGGGAAAGACCCTTCGTTTAGACAATTTCGATAATGCTTTCGTTCAATACTCCAGTTATTCAAAACAAACTCCACATTTTAGGTTTTATGACTTCAGGCACAATAGTCTTTATGATCACCCTCGATAACACTCTCGAACCACTCGACCCCTCCTCTCCATAATCCCTCACAGCGGGCTTCACGTACGCCAGCTCACCCGAACTCTGTTCCAACGCTTTTCTCTCTACTCCGCCATCATCGCACGAAAAATCCCAATTTTCCTCCAATACAAAAATTGGCCATACCTCCTCCCTTCCTTCTACCAATCAGAAATGTCGTTAGATTTATCTTCATTCGCTCGGCATTACCACCACCGTTTAGCATATAAACCTCGTACTCGAAAATTATGAGTTAGTTAAAATTCAAATCTCTGACTAGTCACATCTAGCAGAAATCACTGTATAAAAATATATCTTTATTCTCGAATAAACGGAAAATTGTGAGAACTGAAGGTGTATACATCCGATTTATCCAAGTCTCCCAGTATATACCCATCACATCCTCACTCACTCCATTCATTCGAAAATTCCCTTTTTTAATCAGCTGCATAAAGAACCTATTCGGCGTGCAGCAGTTAGCCTGATATTGTGTCTGTAGGTTCAGACCTCTGGAATTTACAATTCCAGAGAATTAAAATAATTTCAATATTCAGTGCCTAACACTGGGGTATTGGGGCAAAACCGAGAGTTATTTTGTAAATTTAGGGATGCGTCTAGGCTTTCTTTAGAGTCGTGGGGCAAAACCGAGTGTTATTTTGTAAGGTTCGGGATGAGTCTAGGCTTTCTTTAGGGTTTTGGCGGAAAACCGAGAGTTCTTTTTCAACTTTAGGGACGAGTCTAGGTTCTCTTTAGGGTCTTGGGGGCACAACCGAGAGTTAGTTTTTAACTTTAGGGATTATCCTATGTTATCTCTGAGGTATTGGGGCAAAACCGAGAGATACTTTTTAACTTTAGGGATGGGTCTAGGCTTTCTTTAGGGTCTTGGGGCAAAACCGAGAGTTATTTTGTGAATTTCGCTATGATTCTAGGATTTCTGTAGTGTCTGGGGGCAAAATCGACAGTTACTTTTCAACTTTTGGGATGAGTCTAGGCTTTCTTTAGGGTTTTGGGGGAAAACCGAGAGTTCTTTTTCAACTTTCGGGACAAGTCTAGCCGTTCTTTAGGGTCTTGGGGCACAACCGAGAGTTATTTTTTAACTTTACGGATTATTCTATGTTATCTCTGAGGTACTGGGGCAAAACCGAGAGTTATTGTTTAACTTTAGGGATGGGTCTAGGTTTCCTTCAGGGTCCTGTGGGCAAAACTGTTGCAGCTGCAACCGTTCTTAAAATTCAAAAAGAGAAAGAAAAATTTCGATTCCTCATTCATTCAATATTTAAATTTCAAAGGACTGGGAAAATTCACTGGAAAATTCCATTTAATTACCTTTCAAGCAACCGTCATAAACCGAAAAACGTTCTTGATTAAATTTCTCAGAAATTTGAACATCTGCATAGTCAATACTCGAGTTGTCAAAAATTGTATAGTTTTATAGCTCTTTTCAATTTGAAATTCACAAGAGAAACAATGAACCAGACACATTCATTCATGTATTGAATTCTCAATCTTTTCAATCATTCATGTCTTTAATCCTCAAAATTCCCAATCGTTCTTACTGCTTTATTCAACAGTTCGAAAATCCGAAATGTCTAGACTATTTTTATTACGGTCGTTTATGACATCGAAAGGCCCAAAACAAAAGCCATTGAAAATTTGGAGCTGGAAACTCGATGAACACTCATCCCTTGTACCTGAGTACCCCCCCTATCCAAGCGGACACTTCGGACCCAAGCGGTACCACCCTCTTCTCTTACCATTTTCCAATTCGACCAATCCTAGTAATTGTTACAATTATGAATAATTCATCCAATCACCAATAATCCAAACTATCCCCTCCATTCCTGATATCGAACTCTAAAATTTGTTGTAATTTTTCATCAGTTCTAACTTGGCTTTCGAACAAGTAACTGTTACGTCTGGAGACGTATCGCCTTTTTATTGAAATGAAAGAAAAATTGATAATGATTGAAAAATAATGGAATTAGAAAATGATGAATAATACGTGGTTTCAAAAAGCATTTCGCATCGGAGGTAATTGAAAGCAAGTCTCATTTTTAATCGATATTACTCGTGAAAATATAAGAAGGAATTTAATGAAGAAAAAAAGGTATAAAAAAAAGAATAAGTTCATGTAACGATCATGTGATCATTGGGCGGCAACACTTTGAATTGTCTCCAAGAGCGTTATCACCAGGAGGTTCAGGTATCCGTGCCGAGGTGTACCTTGGTGCATCGACATCATGTCATGCCCCCTCCTTTGACAAACACATCAAAATTCATACACATACATTAATTAGTACATCCTCGCAATCCGAAGTAATAAAAGAGCGTCGATGCACCCTCAAAGTTAGTTCCCACCGTTCTTCGTTCCGGGTCATTTCTCGCGTCGTCTAAACCATTCTTCTAACTTCTCTCTTCAAGAGAAACTAATTAACGTGTGAACTTCCGTTCCGAAAAATTGTAAAATTTTTTTTACGTGAAATTATTGTGAAATCTAATTAACCGAATATTGGATTACTTCAAGAAACTACAAAAAAAATGAATGAGTAAAACAAAATAAATAATAAATTTGATTTAAATCGGGAAATGACATGGTGATAAGTCTAACGGTTTCAAAAATTCAAAAAAAAAATCAATAATTATTGAATATTTGAGAATTTTAGTTCGGGGAACTCAATATAAAATAAAAGTTTCAATTCTTGATGTAAATTTCCGCGTTGATTCGAGGAAAAAATTTTATATTGTATGACAATTTATATTCAAAATTGGTGAAATTTAATCCATTTGTAAATTGTTTAATTCAAAGAATTTAATTTAAATAAATATTGACTTCATTTATTGTGAATTTTTATCCTCTATTATTCTAAAAATTCACTCGACTCCAATCCCGAGCTATTACCGAAAGGTGGGCTCAAAATAGGAGAAAATAACTGTCATAATTTTCCAGAATTTATTGGATTATTAAAATTATAATTGAATATTTTTCCTGGGAAATCATGACGTAACATAACCAACTAAATTTATCACCAAGACTATGTACAGTGTTTAATAAACGTAAAATATATTAGTGTTAACCTGGGATCCACGCATTTTGAGAAGTCTTTTTAAACACCCATCACGTCATTAACAATCTTCAACGTTTATTAAGTCTTCAAATAATTCATTTAAATTGAAACATTCAACTTCGCCATTCAACGAATTCATTCATTAATTCATTCTAAAAAATACAATTCATACGAAACCAATCAAGTGAAAATACCGTAGCATGATAATGTACCCCCTCTCGTAGTGATAACCGATAAAAAACTTCTTGGGCTTCACCCACATTATGAGAAAGTCCATAAAGTATGGTCCTTCGAGCCGGATTCCAGGCAAGTGCGCGAATACAATGAACAGTAATACGAGTTACTGAATGCATCACTGACAAGTGCAAATTCATCGAATACGAAGAACACATGTATGTGAGAGAAATCAGTGACAAGTGCGTGACTCCTCAACTTCACAACCCCAGGGTCCAAGCTACAAAATTCACCATGACGGGTGAACCAACGCAGGAAATCATGAATCGAATCACGGAGCTTGGGAGAAAAATGATCGTGTGGAAAGGCCAAAATACAGTCATGAGAGGCTTCCTTCACTTGCATCAAAGCAAACCACCGGATTTGCGTGTTTTAGTAGCAAGGGTGGCAAAATACTCCCAATTATTCGAGCATTTCGAAATGCTGATGGATGAATTGGAGCAACTGGACCAGGAAGGGAAATATCACAAATTAGGAGACAGGTTTTAAATTGAGGCCACACATTTGAAAGTCTTAGCAGAAGCGGAGAGGACAAAAAAACCCTCGCCCATCAACACCAGCATCCAATATTCACGATCACGAAACAAATACACGACACGTTTGCGCGGTATCTGCACCAAGATATCAAGAAAAATTACCTGAAGCAAAACTTCCTATGTTCAACGGAGATGTCAGCAAATACATACCATGGAAAAATGAATTTTATTCCATGATCGACAAGCGACCAGAGCTTACTCTCGGCAACAAACTCATTTACCTCAAAGCAGCATTAGAAGGCGAGGCAAAAAAGAAAATTCCAATACTAGACTCAAGGGACGCCAACTATGAACAAGCATGGCATTTGCTCGACCAAGCCTACGCCGATGAAAGGGTGATCATCTCTCGTCATCTTCATGCACTCTTAAGCCTACCACGCCAGGATAAAGAAGACGCCAGTGGTCTCTCCAATCTCGTTGATACCACACGACAGCATCTAGAATCTCTGAAGTCAATGCAGGTAGACATTGGAGAACCCATCGTAGTGGCCTTATTGGAGCGAAGAATCCATAAAACCACGTTGGACGCATGGGATGAGAAGCAGGAACGAGACAAATTCCCAAAACTCGATGACATGTTGGAGTTTATATCCAGGAAAGCTGCCAGACTACTGACTCGTACCAAGGACAAACCAGTGCAGATACAGACCAATACGAGTGTTAAACAAAACACTCAAAAATCAAATACGCAGAAAAGACATCCACAAACTGCGCATGCATTTACGACAGCCCCAAGTAAAGCCTGTCCAGCGTGTCAAGACACACAACATTTTTCCATCTATCGATGCGAGAAATTCAAGACAATACCGGTGACCGAACGAGTGAAAATTGCTACTGAGGCAAAGGTATGTCTAAACTGCTTAAATCCTCATGAGAAAATTCCCTGTCGATACGGGCCCGGCAAGCATTGCCCTGAATATCATAACACATTGTTACATCGGGATGAAGGCCATTCACAAAAGACAACAGTCATGACAGCTAGAATTCTATCAAACCAGCTCATGACTACCACCATCATTCACGTGCTTGATAAATCAAAACGATCCGTGAAATGTCGTGTCTTGTTGGACACGGGAGCATCATCCTCAACCTACCACGCAAGCCATATAAAATTCCAATTGAGAAACTACATGAGCTCAATACATTCACGAAATACGTGGTCACGGCGACCATCAAATCAACGCAATCTCAATATTCAATGGAGTTGAGTTTCCTCACGGTGCCACGGATCGCAAATAACATTCCTATGGAAGCAGTATCACGTGAATCACTCAACATTCCACAGAACATTCATCTAGCAGATCCAGAATTTCACGTACCAGCTCCAGTGGATTTACTCATCAGCACAGGGCCGACACTGGACCTGCTCAGCATCGGACAAATTGTCTTCACCAAACAGTCCACCACTATCACTGCAAAAGACACAGTTGGGTTGGATTATGGGTGGGAAAATGCCCGCTGAATTCAGCACCCCAGTAGCAGCAAGGTGCCACTTCACCACCGCCAGCCAGAAGAAGGAAGGAACCACTTTCGATCTTCAACGATTCTGGGAGATTGAGGAAGGTCCTCACGGAAAACATTTATCTAAGGAAGAACTCCAAAGCGTGGAGCACTTCAAAGAAACATTCAGCAGAGAGAGTTCAGGACGTTACACAGTCGCTCTCCCATTCAACGGCAAAGAAAAACTGTTGGGTGAGTCCTATTCAATGGCATTGAAAAGATATTATGGACTTGAACGCAAATTCAATCGCGATCCAGAGCTTCAACGGCAATATTCTTCAAATATTCCAGAATATCTGCAACTCAATTACTTGACCGAGGTCAACGATGCATCAGAACCAGGCTTCTATTTACCTCATCACGCAATCGTTAAAAGAGACAGTCTAAAAACAAAAGTACGCGTAGTTTACGACGCATCAGCTAAATCACCTTCAAACATCTCTCTCAATGATTGTCTCATGGTGGGACCCACATTACAGGCAGATATCTTCTGGTTAATTCTTCAATTCCGTTGCCAACCATATGTGTTAACGGGAGACATTGAAAAAATGTACTTACAATTTCTGATAAGACCCGAAGATCGGAAGTACCACAGGATACTGTGGAGAAAAGACGAGGGAAAGATTGCGACATTTCAACTCAACAACGTCACCTTCGGTTTGGCTTCATCTCCATTCCAAGCAGTACAATGCCTGCATCAATGAGCAGATGATGACGCCCACCGATACGCAGAAGCAGCAGAAATTCTAAAAACAAATGTTTACATGGACGACTTACTCACAGGGTTTGAAACTATTCAAGGAGGTATTCAAGCTCGTGAGGCAATCACCAGTCTCCTGAAGGTAGGAGGTCTGACCATTCGTCATTGGGCCTCCAATGATCCTCAACTTCTTCAAGGACTACCTCCAGAAGTTATCCACCAGACCCTACAGCTAGATGATGGAGCGACTCTGAAAACTTTGGGAGTATTCTGGGATGCCCAATCAGATTCTATTGTCTACATGGCCAAACCAGTGGCCCAGAGGGACAAAATTATGAAGAGATTCATCATGTCAGATCTTGCCAAGATCTACGATCCACTTGGTGTGCTGGGAGCAGTCATTCTCTCAGCAAAAACCATCATTCAAAAATTATGGCAAGTCAAAAGTAGTTGGGATGAATCCGTGCCGGAGCACATTCAGACAGAATGGACGGCATTCTGTTCACAACTCAATACACGAAACCAAGTGTCATTCCCACGTCATGCGTTTCAATCACATCCTGCTACTGTCCAAGTCCATGGATTCTGCGATGCCTGCAACGTAGGCTATGGAGCGTGCTTATACATTGTCTCCAGTGACCCTGAAGGATGCACACAATCACATTTATTTTGTGCAAAATCACGGGAGCACCCCTGAAGCTAGTCGATATCCCACGTCTGAAGCTCTGCAGTGCTCAGCTGCTAGCTAAACTCTACACATCAGTGAAAAGCACCATCAAGGCATCAATCGAACGGACAATTCTGTGGAGTGATTCAATGATAGCACTTCACTGGATTAATACGTCATCTCATTTGCTGAAGACATTCGTGGCCAATCGAGTTGCCAACATTCAAGAGACCACTCAAGGCTGTGAATGGAGGCATGTACCTGGTATCCACAATCCAGCAGACGCATTATCCAGAGGTCAAACGCCCTCTCAATTAATCGAAAATGTCCTTTAGAAAAAAGGACCTACCTGGTTGGTACAGGGGCAGGACGCATGGCCAGCAAATCCCATCGTCCAGCCAGAGACAGATAAGGAAACTAAAAAGGTTATCTGTTGTACTGCCATCAGTCAAGACACCAACATGGATCCTTCCATCTTTGAAAAAGACTCATCAATGCACAAACTGAAGAGAATCGTAGCATACTGCCTTCGATTCAAGGTCAACAATCACTTCAAAGGTCGTCTCCAAGGAGAGCCGTACAGCAAGCCAGTATCCAAGAAGAAATCCGACAAATTCAACAAGGCGAATTATCTCCATGCAGCAAGCTACTCCCTCTCACGCCACGTCTTGATAAAGAAGACGGGCTCTTGAGAGTTGGAGGACGCTTGAAGAAATCGATACTTCATACTGATGAGAAGTGCCCAATCATTCTACCCCAGAGACATCATGTGACGACATTAATTGTTCGCCGAGAGCATCCTCTACATGCACAAGTAGGTGCCATGGCAACTCTGTACGCAACTCGTCAGCGTTACTGGATTGTGCATGGGCGCAACGAAATTCGACGTATCCTACAACAATGCGTAACTTGCGCAAAACTCAACGCGCCATCAGTGGATTACCTGATGGGAAACCTGCCGACAACTCGAGTAACACAAGCACGACCATCCCTGAGAGTGGGAGTGGACTATTGCGGCCCCTTTGAAATCAAAGAGAAGAAATTCAGAAATCTCAAGAGAATAAAATCCTACGTGGCAGTATTTGTTTGCCTCGTCTCCAAAGCAATTCACTTGGAGGTAGTGAGCGACATGCATCAGAGGAATTCCTTGCAGCTCTTTGCCGATTCATTGGCAGACGAGGTCTCTGTCAATTGATTCAATCAGACAATGGCACAAACTTCGTGGGTGCTAAAAACCAACTAGAGGAAATCACGCCACTATTACAATCAGAGGTGCACCAGGACAGCATCACCTCTTATCTCCATAAGAGAGGAATTCAATGGAGAATGATTCCTCCTGCATCACCACACCTTGGCGGTATCTGGGAAGCAGCCGTCAAATCACTTGAGGAGAGTGGCAGGTCAAGCACTACTTACTTTCGAGGAATTCAACACAGTTATCATTGAGATTGAAGCCATCCTCAACTCCAGACCAATTACACCAATTTCTTCAGATCCTAAGGATCTGTTAGTGTTGACGCCTGGACATTTTTCAATTGGAGAAAATCTCACGAGCCCTCCTGAGCAAGATTATACTGATGTCGCGGAAAACCGCCTATCTAACTGGGAACGTATTACCCAGATCAAGCAACATTTCTGAATGAGATGGTCCAAAGAATACTTAGGTGAACTCAATGTTGGTCGCAAGTGGACCAGAGGACAACATTCTATCACAGTGGGCTCAATTGTCCTTAACAAGGAGGACAACTTGAAACCGATGCAGTGGAAAATTGCTCGCGTCATCGAGCTTCACCCTGGAAACGATGGAATCGTTCGTGTCGCTACCCTCAAGACGTCAAACGGTGTGCTAAAGAGAAACGTTAGAAAACTAGCACCACTGCCAATACCTGGAGACACCAAGGATAACGAAGCCAAAGAAAATCAGCCAGAATCAGGTTGATCGTAGCCTATCAACAGGGGCAGGATGTTGCAGCGGCAACAGTTCTTAAAATTCGAAAAGAGAAAGAAAAGTTTCGAGTCCTCATTCATTCAATATTTAAAATTCAAAGGACTGGGAAAATTCACTGGAAAATTCCATTTAATAACCTTTCAAGCAACCGTCATAAACCGAAAAACGTTCTTGATTAAATTTCTCAGAAATTTGAACATCTCCTCAGTCAATACTCGAGTTTTCAAAAATT
Source organism: Diachasma alloeum (assembly GCF_001412515.2). NCBI lineage: Eukaryota > Metazoa > Arthropoda > Insecta > Hymenoptera > Braconidae > Diachasma > Diachasma alloeum. Next base: position 93,932 of record NW_021681228.1, on the reverse strand, counting down.
GTATAGTTTTATAGCTCTTTTCAATTTGAAATTCACAAGAGAAACAATGAACCAGCCACATTCATACATGTATTCAATTCTCAATCTTTTCAATCATTCATGTCTTTAATCCGCAAAATTCCCAATCGTTCTTACTGCTTTATTCAACAGTTCGAAAATCCGAAATGTCTAGACTATTTTGATTACGGTCATTTATGACATCGAAAGGCCCAAAACAAAAGCCATTGAAAATTTGGAGCTGGAAACTCGATGAACACTCATCCCTTGTACCTGAGTACCCCCCCTATCCAAGCGGACACTTCGGACACAAGCGATACCACCCTCTTCTCCTACCATTTCCCAATTCGACCAATCCTAGTAATTGTTACAAATATGAATAATTCATCCAATCACCAATAATCCAAACTATCCCCTCCATTCCTGAGATCGAACTCTAAAATTTGTTGTAATTTTTCATCAGTTCTAGCTTAGCTCTCGTGCAAGTAACCAACTAAATTTATCACCAAGACTATGTACAGTGTTTAATAAACGTAAAATATATAAGTGTTAACCTGGAATCCATGCATTCTGAGAAGTCTTTTTAAACACCCATCACGTCATTAACAATCTTAAACGTCTATCAAGTCTTCAAATAATTCATTTAAATTAAAACATTCAACTTCGCCATTCAACGAAATCATTCATCAATTCATTCTAAAAAATACAATTCATACGAAACCAATCAAGTGAAAATACCGAAGCTTGATAGTGCTTCTCGTAGAGATAATAGATAAAAAATTCTTGGGCTTCAACCACATTACGAGAAAGTACAAAAACCTAGAGTTATTTTTTAACTTTCGGGATGAGTCTAGGCTTCTTTTAGGGTTTTTGGAGGAAAACCGAGAGTTCTTTTTTAAATTTCGGGATGAGTCTACGCTTTCTTTAGGGTTTTGGGGGAAAACCGAGAGTTCCTTTTCAAATTTAGGGATGAGTCTAGGTTTTCTTTAGGGTCTTGGGGGCAAAACCGAGAGTTATTTTTTAACTTTAGGGATTATTCTATGTTATATCTGAGGAATTGGGGCAAAACCGAGATTTATTTTCTAACTTCAGGGATGCGTCTAGGCTTTCTTTAGGGTCTTGGGGCAAAACCGAGAGTTATTTTTTAACTTTAGGGATTATTCTATGTTATATCTGAGGAATTGGGGCAAAACCGAGATTTATTTTCTAACTTCAGGGATGCGTCTAGGCTTTCTTTAGGGTCTTGGGGCAAAACCGAGAGTTATTTTGTAAGGTTCGGGATGAATCTAGCCTTTCTTTAGGGTTTTGGCGGAATACCGAGAGTTCTTTTTCAACTTTAGGGACGAGTCTAGGTTCTCTATAGGGTCTTGGGGGCACAACCGAGAGTTAGTTTTTAACTTTAGGCATAATTCTATTTTATCTCCGAGGTATTGGGGCAAAACCGAGAGTTATTTTTTAACTTTACCCTAGCGGACTGACTTCAGAGTTGAACTCTTGAATATTTCCACGATTTCAGAGAAAGTTCAGAGTTCGGTCAGAGTTGGGGTTATGTCGGATTCTATGTCGGATTCTAGGGGTATCTCTGAACTCTTAATAGTCTTCAGAGTTAAGAGTCCAGTATTTTTATTGTTGATCATTATTTATTTAGTTATAGGGAGGGGGGGGGGGGGGGGGTTACATGTGTTCATTTCTGGGGAGGGGATTACATGTTCTTTCTGAACTCTTACCTGCCGTCAGAGTCAAGAGTTCAGTTTTTTTATGGTTAATCATTATTTATTGATTCCTGGGGTGGCGCGGGGGGGTTTGCATGTGTTCTCTTAACTCTTACCTGCCGCCAGAGTTAACAGTTCAGTTTTTTTATTGTTGATTATTATTTATTCATTTCTGGGGTGGGGGAGGGTCACATGTGTTCTCTGAACTCTTAACTGCCGTTAGAGTTAAGAGTTCGGTTTTTTTATTGTTAATAATTATTTATTGATTTCTGGGGAGGGGAAGGGGGTCCATTTGTTCTCTGAACACTTACCTGCCATCAGAGTTAAGAGTTGAGTTTTTTTATTGTTGATCATTACTTATTAATATCTGGGGTGGGGAGGAGAGGTTTACATGTGTTCTCTGAACTCTTAACTGCCGTCANACTTACCTGCCGTCAGAGTTAAGAGTTGAGTTTTTTTATTGTTGATCATTACTTATTAATATCTGGGGTGGGGAGGAGAGGTTTACATGTATTCTCTGAACTCTTAACTGCCGTCAGAGTAATGAGTTCTGTTTTTTTATTGTTGATTATTATTTATTCCTTTCTGAGGAGGTGGAGAGGGAGTTTGCACATGGTCTCTGAGCTGTTACCTGCCGTCCGAGTTAAGAGTTTAGTATTTTTATTGTTGATCATTATTTATTTATTTCTGGGGCGGGAAGGGGGGGGGTTGCATGTGTTCTCTTATCTCTTACCTGCCACCAGAGTTAACAGTTCTGTTTTTTTATTGTTGATTATTATTCATTTATTTCTCGGATGGGCAGTGGGGGGGGGGTCACATGTGTTCTCTGACCTCTTACCTGCCGTCAGAGTTAAGAGTCCAGTATTTTTATTGTTGATCATTATTTATTTATTTCTGGGGCGGGAAGGGGGGGGGTTGCATGTGTTCTCTTATCTCTTACCTGCCACCAGAGTTAACAGTTCTGTTTTTTTATTGTTGATTATTATTCATTTATTTCTCGGATGGGCAGTGGGGGGGGGGTCACATGTGTTCTCTGACCTCTTACCTGCCGTCAGAGTTAAGAGTCCAGTATTTTTATTGTTGATCATTATTTATTTATTTCTGGGGCGGGAAGGGGGGGGGTTGCATGTGTTCTCTTATCTCTTACCTGCCACCAGAGTTAACAGTTCTGTTTTTTTATTGTTGATTATTATTCATTTATTTCTCGGATGGGCAGTGGGGGGGGGGTCACATGTGTTCTCTGACCTCTTACCTGCCGTCAGAGTTAAGAGTCCAGTATTTTTATTGTTGATCATTATTTATTTATTTCTGGGGCGGGAAGGGGGGGGGTTGCATGTGTTCTCTTATCTCTTACCTGCCACCAGAGTTAACAGTTCTGTTTTTTTATTGTTGATTATTATTCATTTATTTCTCGGATGGGCAGTGGGGGGGGGGTCACATGTGTTCTCTGACCTCTTACCTGCCGTCAGAGTTAAGAGTCCAGTATTTTTATTGTTGATCATTATTTATTTATTTCTGGGGCGGGAAGGGGGGGGGTTGCATGTGTTCTCTTATCTCTTACCTGCCACCAGAGTTAACAGTTCTGTTTTTTTATTGTTGATTATTATTCATTTATTTCTCGGATGGGCAGTGGGGGGGGGGTCACATGTGTTCTCTGACCTCTTACCTGCCGTCAGAGTTAAGAGTCCAGTATTTTTATTGTTGATCATTATTTATTTATTTCTGGGGCGGGAAGGGGGGGGGTTGCATGTGTTCTCTTATCTCTTACCTGCCACCAGAGTTAACAGTTCTGTTTTTTTATTGTTGATTATTATTCATTTATTTCTCGGATGGGCAGTGGGGGGGGGGTCACATGTGTTCTCTGACCTCTTACCTGCCGTCAGAGTTAAGAGTCCAGTATTTTTATTGTTGATCATTATTTATTTATTTCTGGGGCGGGAAGGGGGGGGGTTGCATGTGTTCTCTTATCTCTTACCTGCCACCAGAGTTAACAGTTCTGTTTTTTTATTGTTGATTATTATTCATTTATTTCTCGGATGGGCAGTGGGGGGGGGGTCACATGTGTTCTCTGACCTCTTACCTGCCGTCAGAGTTAAGAGTCCAGTATTTTTATTGTTGATCATTATTTATTTATTTCTGGGGCGGGAAGGGGGGGGGTTGCATGTGTTCTCTTATCTCTTACCTGCCACCAGAGTTAACAGTTCTGTTTTTTTATTGTTGATTATTATTCATTTATTTCTCGGATGGGCAGTGGGGGGGGGGTCACATGTGTTCTCTGACCTCTTACCTGCCGTCAGAGTTAAGAGTCCAGTATTTTTATTGTTGATCATTATTTATTTATTTCTGGGGCGGGAAGGGGGGGGGTTGCATGTGTTCTCTTATCTCTTACCTGCCACCAGAGTTAACAGTTCTGTTTTTTTATTGTTGATTATTATTCATTTATTTCTCGGATGGGCAGTGGGGGGGGGGTCACATGTGTTCTCTGACCTCTTACCTGCCGTCAGAGTTAAGAGTCCAGTATTTTTATTGTTGATCATTATTTATTTATTTCTGGGGCGGGAAGGGGGGGGGTTGCATGTGTTCTCTTATCTCTTACCTGCCACCAGAGTTAACAGTTCTGTTTTTTTATTGTTGATTATTATTCATTTATTTCTCGGATGGGCAGTGGGGGGGGGGTCACATGTGTTCTCTGACCTCTTACCTGCCGTCAGAGTAAAGAGTTCATTTTTTTTATTGTTGATTATTACTTATTCCTTTCTGGGGAGGTGGAGGGGAGTTTGCACATGGTCTCTGAACTCTTACCTGCCGTCGGAGTTGAGAGTCTAGTATTTTTATTGTTGATCATTGTTTATTTATTTCTGGGGGGGGGGGGTTACATGTGTTTTTAGAAGTCTTCACAGTCTTCAGAGTTAAGAGTTGATTTTTTTTATTGTTGATTATTACTTATTCCTTTCTGGGGAGGTGGAGGGGAGTTTGCACATGGTCTCTGAACTCTTACCTGCCGTCAGAGTTCAGAGTCCAGGTTTTTATTGTTGATTATTATTTATTTATTTCTCGGATGGGCAGTGGGGGGGGGGTCACATGTGTTCTCTGAACTCTTACCTGCTGTCAGAGTTAAGAGTTCAGTTTTTATATCCTTGATGTTTATTTATTTATATCTGGGGAAGGGAGGTGGGTCCATTTGTTCTCTGAACTCTTACCTGCCGTCAGAGTTAAGAGTCTAGTATTTTTATTGTTGATCATTATTTATTTATTTCTGGGG
>NW_021681228.1:88133-88747 GCF_001412515.2 Diachasma alloeum | reverse complement strand
ACATGTGTTCTCTGAACTTTTACCTGCCGTCAGAGTAAAGAGTTCAGTTTTTTTATTGTCGATTATTATTTATTCCTTTCCGGGGAGATGGTGGCGGGGTTTTCATGTGTTCTCTGAATTCTTACCTGCCGTCAGAGTTAAGAGTCCAGTATTTTTATTGTTGATCATTATTTATTTATTACTGGGGAGGGGGAGGGGGGGCGGTTACAGGTGTTCTCTGAACTCTTACTTGCCGTCAGAGTTAAGAGTCCAGTATTTTTTTTATTTATTTATTTCTGGGAGGAGGAGGGGGAGGGCGGGTGTCCATCTGTCCTCTGAACTCTTAACTGCCTTGAGGGTTAAAGATGATAGGGCATTACAATCCATTTTAGCTTACGAAAAAAATTGTACCTCTAAGCTAACATCGGTATTCCCCCAGCTAGAGAATTTTCACTAGCAGTAACTCTCTAAATTTGACAACGTTGCAAGGGATACCGCAGGGCGCATGTTGTGCACGCCGAGCATGGGAAATACATAGGGCATTGCCACGTTGAACGAGAGTGACAATTTTTGTCACTAGACGGGTGAAATAATTTATCTAAAAATCGAAAAGCTTCCTAATGGTTTCAAAAATT
>NW_021681228.1:84146-88117 GCF_001412515.2 Diachasma alloeum | reverse complement strand
GGTTCAACTATCCTCCCAACTCTGCGCCGTCGTCAGCATTAAGAGCTCAGATTAGACGGATTCTGGAAAGGGCCGAGGGGGGTGGGGANTTGAACGAGAGTGACAATTTTTGTCACTAGACGGGTGAAATAATTTATCTAAAAATCGAAAAGCTTCCTAATGGTTTCAAAAATTAATCCAAAAAATTTGAATATTCTTCCCCGGTATACCCAAAAAGTTTCAGATTTTTATCACCTTTTTTTAAGCATATAGAATTTTTCTACCACTTTTTCCTATAAGAACCTATGTTAACTTCAAACTCGATTATCTCCGACAAAAACTTTCTACAGTGCTTGAAACTTCTACTGAATTTTTTTTAGGGTAACCTTAATACAAAAAAAATATTCAGATTTTTATCACCTTTTTTGACGTAATGCCCTATCATCCTTAAGAATCCAGATTTTTTATTGTTGATTATCATTCATTTATTTCTGAGGAGGAGGAGGGGGTTGGGGGGGGAGGTTCAACTATCCTCCCAACTTTGAGCCGTCGTCAGCATTAAGAGCTCAGATTAGGCGGATTCTGGAAAGGGCCGAGGGGGGTGGGGGGGTTTCATGTGTTCTCTGAACTCTCAACAGTCTTCAGAGTTAAGCGATCAGTTGCGGCGGAATCGGGAAGGGGGGAGAGTGGAGATCCATGTCCTTTCTGAACCCTTCGCAGTCTTCATAGTTAAGAGATTAGTTTAGGCGGGGTATGATAGGGGGAGGGGAAGTCTCATGTGCTCTCTAAAATGTCCACATTTTTAAGAGTCAAGATTTCAATTTTGGGAGTTTGGGGGTGGGGAGGAAATCGGTTTTTTGTGTGGTCTGTGAACTCTCAAGATTCTTCACAGTTGAGACTGCAGTTTTGGGAGGTTTCTGGGGAGATGGAGGGTAGGTAGTTTCTGTGGGCTCTCTGCGTTCTCAACACATATATCGCGGTTAAGAGATCACTTTCGGGCGTTGTAAGTACTCTCTGAAGCAACATTACCAAGAGTTGAGAGTTCATTTTTTGCGGGTATATATTTTCCTGTTTGAGNTTTCATAAGTTATTAGGCATCAACATTTTAAGAGTTGAGAATTCATTTTCAAAGGCTACGAGGTGCCCTTTTCGAAATCAATATTTGTGGTGAATGAGAGTTAGGACGGACGGGGCGCTTTTCTTCTCTCCTCTCTACATGTCCAAAGGCTAAGAGCTGAGTTTGGGGGGCTTTCGAGGCAGTCCCTTACTTTTTGAAAGTCATAAGTGTTGACAGATATTTCCTAAGAGTTTCATGGTGCCTTCTATCAACTGTCAACATTTGTGACGCAAGAGCGTTGAGATTTGGAGGCTATGGCTTTCTTTTTGATTAGGGGATCATTTTTTGCAGTTCATTTAATTGTCAATGCAATTTGACACCAGAACCGGAAGTGATCGCTATAATCACGGGTTACCTGCTATATTGACTTAAATTAAATTATTACGCTTCAGGACATAAGTCATAAATTGTCAGGTGTTGAGTATTTTCGTATGCAGCCTTGTGTTAAATTTTCCCGCTCGATCCTCAATCCTATAACTGAACACTGAATCCCTACCATTATCAAGAATTAAGAAACTACCTTAACTGTTCTTCATAATACTTGAATAAAATTATCTTCTCTCGAATACCATTCTCGTCTTATCGATCTCTCTTGCCACCCCCCCCCCTGTAACGCAACGCTACATCAACACTCACGTGTCAATACACGGACACAACAACGCGTGCAGTTGAGACGACTGGACATCGGTGACATCATCGCGCTCTGTCACGCGCCCAGTAAAAAATACCTCTCGCTCGCGCCCATTGTCATGCGTATCCAAATTCCCGTCTTACGCGATTTATTATAGTCAGTAGAGTCTAACACTGACCTCCGATCAGATCACTTTGATTATTCTTTCTCTTTTGTATATATTCTAAACGTCTTGACTAAACTGTAATTCATATTCTAAATTACATTTGTTAGTGAATTGTTACATCCCTCAACAACCTCAATCCCTACATGACAGTTCCCTTGACAGTTCTTATCTGTATCCAAAAACTCCCCACATCCACCCCAAACACGCCAATACTGATCTCTTAACTCTGACGACTGTTAAAAGTTCAGAGAACACATGTAAACCTCCCCTCCCCACCCCAGATATTAATGAGTAATGATCAACAATAAAAAATCTCAACTCTTAACTCTGACGGCACGTAAGAGTTCAGAGAACACATGTAAACCTCCCCTCCCCACCCCAGATATTAATGAGTAATGATCAACAATAAAAAATCTCAACTCTTAACTCTGACGGCACGTAAGAGTTCAGAGAACACATGTAAACCTCCCCTCCCCACCCCAGATATTAATGAGTAATGATCAACAATAAAAAATCTCAACTCTTAACTCTGACGGCAGGTAAGAGTTCAGAGAACACATGTGACCTCCCACCCCCCTCCGCAGAATTAAATAAATAATAATAAACAATAAAAAAACTGAAAAAACTGAACTCTTAAATCTGACGGCAGATAAGAATTCAGAGAACACATGTAAACCCCTCCCCGTCTCATCCGCAGAAATAAATAAATAATGATCAACTATAAAAATACTAGACTCTTCACTCTGATGGCAGGTAAGAGTTAAGAGAACAAATGGACCCCCCTCCCTTCCCCAGATATAAATAAATAAAACTGAACGATAAAAAAACTGAACTCTTAACTATGACAGCAGGTAAGAGTTCAGAGAACACATGTGACCGCCCCCCTGCCCACCCGAGAAGTAAATAAATAATAATCAACCATGAAAAACTGGACACTGAACTCTGACGGCAGGTAAGAGTTCACAGAACACATGCAACCCCCCCCCCCTTCCCAACCCAGAAATAAATAAATAATGATCAACAATAAAAATACTAGACTCTTAACTCTGACGGCAGGTAAGNCTCTCTACTCTGACGGCAGGTAAGAGTTCAGAGAACACATGTAAACTCCCCCTCCACCTCCCCAGATAGGAATAAATAATAATGAACAATAAAAAAACAGAACTCTTTACTTTGACGGGAGTTAAGAGTTCAGAGAACACATGTAAACCTCCCCTCCCCACCCCAGATATTAATGAGTAATGATCAACAATAAAAAATCTCAACTCTTAACTCTGACGGCAGGTAAGTGTTCAGAGAACAAATGGACTCGCCTCCCTTCCCCAGAAATGAATAAATAATGATCAACAATAAAAAAATGAACTCTTAACTTTGACGGCAGGTAAGAGTTCAGAGAACACATGTAAACATCCCCTTCCGTCCCCAAAAGTAAATAAATAATAATCAACAATAAAAAAAACTGAACTCTTAACACTGACGGCAGGTAAGAGTTCAGAGAACACCCATGCAATCTGACGTAGAATCCGACATAGCCCCAACTCTGACCGAACTCTGAACTTTCTCTGAAATGTTGGAAATATTCAAGTCTTACGCAACTCTGACGCAACTCTGAAGTCGGTCCGTCAGGGTAGGGATTATTCTAGGTTATCTCTGAGGTACTGTGGCAAAACCGAGAGTTATTTTTGAAATTTAGGGATGGGTCTAGGCTTTCTTGAGGGTTATGGGTAAAACCGAGAGATCTTTTTCAACTATAGGGATGAGTGTAGGTTTTCTTCAGGGTGTTGGGGGTACAACCGAAAGTTATTTTTTAACTTTAGGGATTATTCTATATTGACGCGGAGGTATTGGGACAAAACCGAGAGTAGATGTGTAGGACGGGTTCTGGCCCAACCATTTTTGGGAAGGGTCAGAAAGGTCTGAGGGTGCCCCCGCGAGTGGGTGGTGGGGTGGGATTAATTGATTCGCGGTTTTAATTCGCGGTTTTGATTCACGGTTTTGATTTCGCGCTTTTGATTGACCGTTTTAATTCGCGCTTCAATTCGCGGATTTCATATTTCGTCGATTTGGGAAGGGTCTGA
>NW_021681228.1:72547-83115 GCF_001412515.2 Diachasma alloeum | reverse complement strand
AACGATAAAAAAACTGAACTCTTAACTATGACAGCAGGTAAGAGTTCAGAGAACACATGTGACCGCCCCCCTGCCCACCCGAGAAGTAAATAAATAATAATCAACCATGAAAAACTGGACACTGAACTCTGACGGCAGGTAAGAGTTCACNTCCCAAATCGACGAAATATGAAATCCGCGAATTGAAGCGCGAATTAAAACGGTCAATCAAAAGCGCGAAATCAAAACCGTGAATCAAAACCGCGAATTAAAACCGCGAATCAATTAATCCCACCCCACCACCCACTCGCGGGGGCACCCTCAGACCTTTCTGACCCTTCCCAAAAATGGTTGGGCCAGAACCCGTCCTACACATCTACTACCGAGGGTTATTTTTCAACTTTAGGGATGAGTCTAGGCTTCCTTCAGAGTTTTGGGGCAAAACCGAGAGTTATTTTGTAACTTTCGGGATGAGTCTAGGCTTTCTTTAGGATATTGGGGCAAAACCCAGAGTTATTTTTTAACTTTAAGGATGATTCTATGTTATTCCTGAGGTATTGGGGCAAAACCGAGGGATATTTTTTAAATTTAGGGATGGGTCTAGACTTTCTTTAGTGTCTTGGGGCAAAACCGACAGTTATTTTGTAAATTTCGCTATGAATCTAGGATTTCAGTAGGGTCTGGGTGCAAAATCGACAGTTATTTTTCAACTTTGGGGATGAGTTTAGGCTTTCTTTAGGGTTTTGGGGGAAAACCGAGAGTTCTTTTCCAACTTTAGGGAAGAGTCTAGGCGTTCTTTAGAGTCTTGGGGCACAACCAAGAGTTATTTTTTAAAATTAGGGATTATTCTATGTTATCTCTGAGTTATTGGGGCAAAACCGACAGTTATTTTTTAACTTTCGCGATTATTCCATCTTATCTGTGAGGTATTGGGGCAAAACCGAGAGTTATTTTTTAACTTTAGCGATGGGTGTAGGTTTTCTTTAGGGTCTTGGGGGAAAACCGAGGGTTCTTTTTCAATTTTAGGTATCAGTCTAGCCTTTCTTTAGGATTTTGGGGAAAACCGAGCGTTCTTTTTCAACTATAGGGATAAGTCTAGGTTTCCTTGAGGGTCTTGGGGACACAACCGAGAGTTATTTTTTAACTTTAGGGATTATTCTATGTTAACGCTGAGGTATTGGGGCAAAACCGAGAGTTATTTTTTAACTTTAAGGATTATTCTGTGTTGTCTCTGAGGTATTGGGGCAAAACCGAGAGACATTTTTTAAATTTCGGGATGAGTCTGGCCTTTCTTTAGGGTTTTGGGGGAAAACCGAGAGTTCTTTTTCAACTTTAGGGATGAGTCTAGGTTTTCTTGAGGGTATTGGGGGCACAACCGAGAGTTATTTTCTAACTTTAGGGATTCTTCTATTTTAACGCTGAGGTATTGATGCAAAACCGAGAGTTATTTTTTAAATTTAAGGATGAGTCTAGGCTTCCTTTAAAGTCTAGGGGCAAAACCAAGAGTTATTTTGTAACTTTCGCGATTATTCCATGTTATCTGTGAGGTATTGGGGCAAAACCGAGAGTTATTTTTGAACTTTCGTGATGGGTCTAGGCTTTCTTTAGGGTCTTGGGGGAAAACCGAGGGTTCTTTTTCAATTTTAGGGACGAGTCTAGGCGTTCTTTAGGGTCTTGGGGCACAACCGGGGCAAAACCGAGAGATATTTTTTAAATTTCGGGATGAGTCTGGGCTTTCTTTAGGATTTCGGGAGAAAACCGAGAGTTCTTTTTCAACTTTAGGGATGAGTCTAGGTTTTCTTGAGGGTATTGGTGGCATAACCGAGAGTTATTTTGTAACTTTAGGGATTATTCTATGTTAACGGTGAGGTATTGGTGCAAAACCGAGAGTTATTTTTTAAATTTGAGGATGAGTCTAGGCTTCCTTTAGAGTCTAGGGGTAAAACCAAGAGTTATTTTGTAACTTTCGGGATGATTCTAGGCTTTCTTTAGTATCTTAAGGCAAAACCCAGAGTTATTTTTTAACTTTAAGGATTATTCTATGTTATCTCTGAGGTATTGGGGCAAAACCGAGAGATATTTTTCAACTTTAGGGACGAGTCTAGGTTTTCTTTAGGGTCTTGGGGGCAAAACCGACAGTTATTTTTCAACTTTGGGGATGAGTCTAGGCTTTCTTTAGGGTTTTGGGGAAAACCGAGAGTTCTTTTTCAACATTAGGGACGAGTCTAGGTTTTCTTTATGGTCTTGGGGGCAAAACCGACAGATATTTTTTAAATTTCCGGATGAGCCAAGACTTTCTTTAGGGTGTTGGAGGAAAACCGAGAGTTCTTTTTCAACTTTAGGGATCAGTCTAGGCTTTCTTTAGGGTTTTGAGGGAAAACGGATAATTCTTTTTCAACTTCAGGGACGAGTCTAGGTATTCTTAGGGTCTTGGATACAAAACCTAGAGTTACTTTTTAACTTGCGGGATGAGTCTAGGCTTCCTTTTGGATTTTGGGGGAAAAGCGAGAGTTCTTTTTGAACTTTAGCGATGAGTCGTAGCCTAGATGAGTCTAGGTGTTCTTGAGGGTATTGGGAACACAACCGAGAGTTATTTTGTAACTTTAGGGATTATTCTATGTTAACGCTGAAGTATTGGTGCAAAATCGAGTTATTTTTCAAATTTAGGGATGAGTCTAGGCTTCCTTTAGAGTCTAGGGGCAAAACCCAGCGTTATTTTTTAACTTTAAGGATTATGCTATGTTATCTCTAAGGTATTGGGACAAAACCGAGAGATATTTTTCAACTTTAGGGATGTGTCTAATCTTTCTTTAGGATCTTGGGGCAAAACCGAGATTTATTTTGTAAATTGCGCTATGAGTCTAGGCTTTCTGTAGGGTCTGGGGGCAAAATCTACAGTTATTTTTCAACTTTGGGGACGAGTCTAGGCTTTCTTTAGGGTTTTGGGGAAAACCGAGAGTTCTTTTTCAACTTTAGGGACGAGTCTAGGTTTTCTTTATGGTCTTGGGGGCAAAACCTACAGATATTTTTTAACTTTCCGGATGAGCCAAGACTTTCTTTAGGGTTTTGGAGGAAAACCGAGAGTTCTTTTTCAACTTTAGGGATGAGTCTAGGCTTTCTTTAGGGTTTTGGAGGAAAACCGAGAATTCTTTTTCAACTTTAGGGACGAGTCTAGGTATTCTTTAGGGTCTTGGGGGCACAACTGAGGGTTATTTTTCAACTTTAGGGATTATTCTATGTTATCTCTGAGGTATTGGGGCAAAACCGGGAGTTCCTTTTCAACTTTAGGGATGATTCTAGGTTTTCTTTACGGTCTTGGGGGCAAAACCGAGAGTTATTTTTTAACATTAGGGATTATTCTGTTATATCTGAAGTATTGGGGCAAAACCGAGAGTTATTTTGTCACTTTAAGGATGCGTCCAGGCTTTCTTTAGAGTCTTGGCGTAAAACCGAGAGTTATTTTGTAAGGTTCGGGATGAGTCTAGGCATTCTTTAGGGTTTTGGCGGAAATGCGTGAGTTCTTTTTCAACTTTAGGGACGAGTCTAGGTTCTCTTTAGAGTCTTGGGGGCACAAGCGAGAATTAGTTTTTAACTTTAGGGTTTATTCTATGTTATCTCTGAGGTATTGGGGCAAAACCGAGAGTAATTTTTCAACTTTAGGGATGGGTCTAAGCTTTCATTAGGGCCTTGTGGGAAAACCCAGAGATCTTTTTCAACTTTAGGGAAGAGTCTAGATTTTCTTTAGTGTCTTGGGGGCAAAACCGACAGATATTTTTCAACTTTCCGGATGAGTCAAGGCTTTTTTTAGGTTTTTGGAGGAAAACCGAGAGTTCTTTTTCAACTTTAGGGATGAGTCTACGCTTTCTTTAGGGTCTTGGGGGCAAAACCGAGAGTTATTTTGTAACTTTCTGAATGAGTCTAGGCTTTCTTTAGGGACTTCGGAAAAAATCGAGAGTTATTGTTCAACTTTAAGGATTATTCTATGTTATCTCTGAGGTATTGGGGCAAAACCGAGAGTTATTTTTTAACTTTAGGGATTGGTCTAGGCTTTCTTTACGGTCTTGGGGGAAAACCGAGAGTTCTTTTTCAAATTTCAGGATGACTCTACGCTTTCTTTAGGGTTTACGGGGAAAACCGAGAGTCCTTTTTCACCTTTAGGGATGAGTCTAGGTTTTCTTTGGGGTCTTGGCGGCAAATCCAAGATTTGATTTTTAAATTTCGGGATGAGTCTGGGCTTTCTTTAGGGTTTTGTGGGAAAACCAAGTGTTCTTTTTCAACTTTACGGATGAGTCTAGCTTTTTTGAGGGTCTTGGGGAACAACCGAGAGTTATTTTTTAACTTTAGGGATTATTGTATGTTATTTCTGAGATATTGGGACAAAACCGAGCGTTATTTTTCAACTTTAGATTTGTGTCTAGGCTTTCGTTAGGATCTTGGGGCACAACCGAGTTATTTTTTAACTTTAGGGATTATCCTATGTTATCTCTGAGGTATTGGGGCAAACCCGAGATTTATTTTCTACCTTTAGGGATGGGTCTAGGCTTTCTTTAGGGCCTTGGGGCAAAACCGAGAGTGATTTTGTGACTTTCGGGATGAGTCTAGGCTTTCTTTAGGTTGTTGGGGCAAAACCGAGAGTTCTTTTTTAAATTTCGGGATGAGTCAAACGTTTTCTTCAGGGTCTTGGGCGCAAAACCTTGAGTTATTTTTCAACTTTCTAACCGAGAGTTTTTTTTCAACTTTAGGCACGAGTCAAAGATTTGCATGTGAGGGTCTTGGGCGCAAAACCTAGAGTTATTTTTTAACTTTCGGGATGAGTCTAGGCTTTCTTTAGGGTTTTTGGGGGAAAACCGAGAGTTCTTTTCTAAATTTCGGGATGAGTCTACGCTTTCTTTAGGGTTTTGGGAGAACACCGAGAGTTCCTTTTCAACTTTAGGGATGAGTCTAGGTTTTCTTTAGGGTCTTGGGGGCAAAACCGAGAGTTATTTTTTACCATTAAGAATTATTCTATGTTATATCTGAAGTATTGGGGCAAAACCAAGCGTTATTTTGTAACTTTAGGGATGCGTCCAGGCTTTCTTTAGTCTTGGGGCAAAACCGAGAGTTATTTTGTAAGGTTCGGGATGAGTCTCGGCTTTCTTTAGGGTTTTGGCGGAAATGCGAGAGTTCTTTTTCAACTTTAGGGACGAGTCTAGGTTCTCTTTAGAGTCTTGAGGGCACAACCGAGATTTAGTTTTTATCTTTAGGGATGAGTCTAGGCTTCCTTTAGAGTCTTGGGGCAAAACCAAGCGTTATGTTGTAACTTTCGGGATGAGTCTACGCTTTCTTTAGGATCTTGGGGCAAACCCCAGAGTTATTTTTTAACTTTAAGGATTATTCTATGTTATCTCTGAGGTATTGGGGCAAAACCGAGAGATATTTTTTAACTTTAGGGATTGGTCGAGGCTTTCTTTACGGTCTTGGGGCAAAACCGAGAGTTCTTTTTCATATTTCGGGATGAGTCTACGCTTTCTTTAAGGTCTTGGGGACAAAACCGAGATTTATTTTTTAAATTTCGGGATGAGTCTGGGCTTTCTATAGGGTTTTGGGGGAAAACCGAGAGTTCTGTTTCAACTTTAGGCATGAGTCTAGGTTTTCTTGAGGGTCTTGGGGGCACAACCGAGGGTTATTTTTTAACTTTCGGGATTATTCTATGTTATCTCTGAGGTATTGGAGCAAAACCGCGAGTTATTTTTTATATTTAGGGATGGGTCTAGGCTTTCTTTAGAGTCTTGGGGCAAAACCGTGTGTTATTTTGTAACTTTCGGGGTGAGTCTAGGCATTCTTTAGGTCTTTGAGGCAAAACCGAGAGTTATTTTTTAAATTTAAGGATTACTCTATGTTATCTCTGATGTACTGGGGCATAACGGAGAGTTATTTTTTAACTTTAGGGATTGGTCTAGGCTTTCTTTACGGTCTTGGGCGAAAACCGAAAGTCCTTTTTCAAATTTAGGGATGAGTCTAAGCTTTATTTAGGGTAGTGGGCCAAACCGAGAGTTCTTTTTTAAATTTCGACATGATTCTACACTTTCTTTAGGGTCTAGGCGGAAAACTGAGAGTTCTTTTTCAACTGTAGGGATGAGCCTAGGTTTTCTTTAGGGTCTTGGGAGCAAAACCGAGAGTTATTTTTTAACTTTGGGGATGAGTCTAGGCTTTCTTTAGAGTTTTTGGGGGAAAACCGAGTGTTCTTTTTCAACTTTAGGGATGAGTCTAGGTTTTCTGGAGGGTCTTGGCGGCACAACCGAGAGTTATTTTTCAACTTTTGGGATAATTCTATGTTATCGCTGTGGTATTGGGGCAAAACTGAGAGTTATTTTTTAAATTTAGGGATGAGTGTAGGCTTTCTTTAGAGTCTTGGGGCAAAACCCAGCTATTTAGTAACTTTCGCGATGAGTCTACGCTTTCTTTAGCATCCTGGGGCAAAACAGAGAGTTATTTTTTAAATTTAAGGAATATGCTATTTTATCTCTGAGGTATTGGGGGAAAACCGAGAGTTAGTTTTTAACTTTAGGGATGAGTCTAGGCATTCTTTAGCGTTTTGGGGGAAAACCGAGAGTTCTTTTTCAACTTTAGGGACGAATCTAGGATTACTTCAGGGTCTTGGGGGCACAATCGACAGTTATTTTTTAATTTTAGGGATTATTCTATGTTATCTCTGAGGTATTGGGGCAAAATCTACAGTTATTTTTCCACTTTAGGGATGGGTCTAGGCTTTTTTAGGGTCTTGGGGGAAAACCGAGAGTTCTTTTTCAACTTTAGGGACGAGTCTAGGATTACTTTAGGGTCTTGGGGGCACAATCGAGATTTATTTTTCAACTTTAGGGATTATTCTATGTTATCTCTGAGGTATTGGGGCAAAACCGAGAGTTATTTTTCAACTTTAGGCATGGGTCTAGGCTTTCTTTTAGGTTATACATAAAACCGAGAGTTCTTTTTCAACTTTCGTGTTGAGTCTAGGCTTTCTGTAGGGTTTTGGGGGAAAACCGAGAATTTTTTTTAACTTTAGGGATGAATCTAGGTTTTCTTGAGGGTCTTGGGGTAAAACCGAGAGTTCTTTTTTAAATTTCGGGACGAGTCTACGCTTTCTTTAGGGTTTTGGGGAAAAACCGAGAGTTCTGTTTCAACTTCAGGGATGAGTCTAGGTTTTCTTTAGGGTCTTGGGGGCAAAACCGAGAGTTCTTTCATAACTTTTGGGATAAGTATAGGCTTTCTTTAGGGTTTTGGGGGAAAACCGAGAGTTCTTTTTCACCTTTATGGATGAGTCTAGGTTTTCTTTAGGGTCTTGGCCGCAACTCCAAGATTTAAGCATAATAGAAAAAGATTTAAGATTTAAGGACCTTTAAGGATAAGTCTAGGTTTTCTTTAGGGTCTTGGGGTCAAAACGGACAGATATTTGTCAACTTTAGGGATTATTTCATGTTATCTCTGAGCTATTGGGGCAAAACCGAGCGTTATTTTTTAGGCCGTGGTTATTTGCACCGTGCGTGTCATACCCATGCGTGTCTCATGCATGCGTCTCACACGCATGCATGTCACACGCAGGGAATTTTTGGGTTTGGTGGGTCACACGGAGGGAATTCAGGCGTTTGGCATGTCACATGCAGAAGGTAACAAGTGGTTCAGGGTGTCACACGCAGAAGGGGAATATTGTTTCAGCGTGTCACACGCAGTAGGGGAAAATTGCTTCAGCGTGTCACACACCGAAGGGGGAAAGTGGTTCAGCGTATCACACGTAGAAGGGGAATAGTGGTTCAGCATGTCACACGCAGAAGGGGAAAAGCGGTTCAGGGTGTCACACGCAGAAGGTGAATCGTGGGTCAGCGTGTCACATGCGGAAGGGGAAAACTTGTTCAGCGTCTCACATGCAGAAGGGGAAAAGTGGTTCAGTGTGTCACACGCAGAAGAGGAAAAGGGGTTCAGCGTATCACACGCAGAAGGGGAAAAGTGTTTTGGCGTATCACACGCAGAAGGGGAAATGTATTTTGGCGTGTCACACGCAGTAGGGGAAAAGTGGTTCAGCCTGTTACACGCAGAAGGGGAAAAGTTGTTCAGCGTGTCACACGCAGAAAGGGAAAAGTTGTTCAGCGTGTCACACGCAGAAGGAGAAAACTCTTTTGGCGTGTCACACGCAGAAGGGGAAAAGGGCTTCAGCGTGTCACACGCAGAAGGGGAAATGTGGTTCAGCGTATCACACGAAGAACTGGAAAACTGTTTTGGCATGCCACACGCAGAAGATTAAAAGTGTTTTGGTGTGTCACACGCAGAAGGGAAAAAGTGGTTCAGCGTGTCTCACGCAGAAAGGGAAAAGTGGTTCAGCGTGTCACACGCAGTAGGAGAAAACTGTTTTGGCGTTTCACACGTAGAAGGGGAAAATTGTTTTGGCGTGTCGCACGTAGAAGGCGAAAATTGTTTTGGCGTGTCACACGCAGAAGAGGAAAAGTGTTTTGGCGTGTCACACAGAAGGGGAAAAGTGGTTCAGCGTGCCATACGCAGAAGGGGATAAGTGATCCGGCGTGTCACACGCAGGAGGGGAATAGTGGTTTAGCATTCTACACGCAGAAGGGGAATAGTGGTTTACTTTGTCACAGGTAGAAGAGGAATTGTGTTTCAGCGTATCACACGCAGAAGGGTAATAGTGGTTCAGCGTGTCATACGCAGAAGGACAATATAGTGGTTCAGCGTGTCACACGCAGAAGGGGAATAGTGAATTGACGTCTCTTTTGCATGTGACACACTGAACCACTTTTCTCCTTCTGCGTGTGACACGCTGAACCACTTGTCCCCTTCTGCGTGTGACACGCCAAAAACTTTTCTCCTTCTGCGTCTAACACGCCAAAAACTTTTCCCCTTCTGCGTTTGACACGCTGAACCACTTTTCCCCTTCTGCGTGTCACACGCCAAAACACTTTTCCCCTTCTGCGTATGACACGCTGAACCACTTTTCCCTTTCGGCGTATGACACGCTGAACTACTTTTCCCCTTCTGCGTTTGACCCGTCTGATGACTATTCCCTTTCTGCGTGTGCTACGCCGCATCACTTTTCCCCTTCTGCGTGTGACACGCCAAATCACTAATCTCCTTCTGCGTGTGACGCGCCAAAACAGTTTTCTCCTTCTTCGTGTAACACGCCAAACCACTATTCCCTTTCTGCGTGTAACACGTCAGATGACTATTCCCCTTCTGCGTGTGACACGCCAAAACACTTTTCCCCTTCTTTGTGTGACGTGCCACAACACTTTTCCCCGTCTGCGTGTGACACGCTGAACCATTTTTCCTTTTCTGCGTGTGACACGCTGAACCACTTTTCCCCTTCTGCGTGTGAGACGCTGAATCACTTTTCCCCTTCTGTGTGTAACACGCCAAAACCCGGAAATCTCTGTGTGTGATCCGCCAAAACCCGAAATTCCCTGTCTGTGACACGCCTGCGTATGAGACGCATGCGTGTGACACGCACGGTGGAAATAGCCACGGCCTTTTTTTTTTCTTCCGCCGTACGTTATACGTATCCTGGTGGGGTCATCTCCTCGCTCTCTCACTCTCACGGGGATTCATATACCTTTCCTCCAGTTCTCGGAATTCTCGAGTATTTCGGGATTAGTGCATATTTTTATTCTATCAGTGAGGAATTGATGATCTCACTTTGTAGCCGAATTAATCAATAATGTATTATTGTCAGGACCATATATTTCGAGTCAATTTATTATTTTGCATTTGTTAGAACTAGGCTCATTATTATTATTAATCTTTTCTTTTTTTTTATGAAACCACTGCATGTAAATGTATACTGGCGACAATATGAGAGTGATCTTTCCATCTAACCCCTACTTCCCCCACCACCGACGCGCGCATGCGCGGTTGGACGGTGGTGTATCCCTCCGCGTACGGCGTGTTCAAAATACATGAAAAATAATTTCCTGTTTTGTTTTTTTCGTTTTTGATGAAAAAACAATGAATTGATAACAAAATTATGAGGAAATACGTGAAAATTAATACTTAATAAATTAATAATAGTAATTGACTTGTCTAATTCTCCAACAGTTGACCAAAAGTTTCAAAAATTCCAGAAAAGTCCACATTGATGTACAATATTTGAGAACTATAAATAAAAAATCATTAAATCTTCGAAAAATCTTCTCAAATATTCCTAATTTCTCTAAAAATTGTAAATCGACGTGAAAATTATCTATACCTACATTTAAATAAAATTATTTCTGGTGATTCATTATGAAATGATTGAATAATAAGTTTATTACATGCTACACACCGACAGAAACCACGCAAAGCTGCGTTTTCGAATTTTTTTGAAAATGACAATAATGACTATCAGACACAAGGCTCGAAAATTGGAATGGAAGAACAAAGGGGATAGAAAAAACTATAAACTAGGTGAAAAATAATTTGTACATTTCGTTTCAACGTTTCATATCAAATAACAGAAAGATCAAATTCATTTTCAATGATCCTCCAAAAAACAAATTTTATATTTATACGTCGATTTTATCACACTTTTTTCGTATTTTACATTAACTTGAAATAACAATAATTTATATGCT
>NW_021681228.1:26230-72537 GCF_001412515.2 Diachasma alloeum | reverse complement strand
TTTCCTACTTCAGAAAACGTTAGTTTTCGAAAAAGACTTTTTGTCAGTACTTGTAGCGAAATCGCCTCTGAAATTAGATTTCGGAAAAGAAAATATAAACATAAAAACGTTATTTCTCGACGTTTCATCATATTCTACATCATTTGCAGTTAAAACTCAAAAATCGAAAAATTGAATCAGGGATCCATTTTGGGCCATTTAGCCCCACCCTTCCCTATTTTTTCAATTGTATTTTCCGATAATAATGATTTTTTTTTGAGTTTGCAAAAAATTTAAGCAAACACCGGCCGGTAAACACAAACCTAACCTAGAAATCCCGATAATTCCATAAAACATGTAGTAATATATCAGCTCTACTTACCACTTCTTCTAAATGTTCACAATGAAAAAGAGAAAATTATCGATGTCACTGGATCCCTGAAACACTTTTGCTAAGCCACAAAATTAATTTAAACAAATAATGACACAAGTCTTCACTGGAACACTTTTTAAACACGATATTTTTTTATGAAGAGCTGTAAAATAAAATGATTAAATGATGAATTAATGTGAAGAATGAATGAGCTAAAGGAATGAATGGATGAATAGATTAATGAGTGTAGATTTAATGATGAAAAAGGTTTTTTTTTAAGTCGATTTTTTCGCTGTGTGTTGCACGAAATTTTCGTCTTCAAAACCCAAGAAAATAGCACCGGCGGATTGAGGGTGTGCTCCCGCAGCATTGCGCATGCGCGCGTCGGTGGTGGGGGAAGTAGGGGTTAGATGGAAAGATCACTCTCATATTGTCGCCAGTATAAACTCTTTATTTTGACAAATTTCAATAGTGATACCAGTAAGGACAATGTCGATTTCTTTCTTTTTTTTTGTTGTTTTGTAATTTTGACCCCCCCCCCATTAACCCGTTTCCACCTGAAATCCACCCCTCTCTCCACAACCTAGCACACTGAGCGAACCAAAAACCGTTACCTTTCCCCAAAAATCTAGTTTTCTCCCTTTTTTTGTGTACGTTTTAGAGGTTTTCGAATTAGTTAGAACTGATTTTGTAGATTCCTCCGGTTTGTTAATTCCGGTTAAAAGTTACCTGGCGCCCATAGATTTTGAGTTTTTTTTTTTTTTTTTTTTGAGTTTAACTAGATTTATGGGAAGATGGGCGTAATATTTAATTGAAAAGTGTTCTTGCCTGTTTTTCTCCTCTCTCTCTCTTTCTCTCGATTTCATTCATCTTTGGGTCTTCCCACTTCCACTCCCTGAGTCGAGTCGATCGTTGTTAGTTCACGTTAAACTCACTGGCGCCCAATTAATTAATTATTATTGTCGAACGAGTGAAATAATTTAGAAAAACATTCTCAGGAGCCCTGGCAGCCCTTGACCCAGGCTGCGCCAGGTGAAGGCCTTCAGCCGTTTATTTATTGATGTCGAATTTGTCAATTTATTCGAATATTTATTATTCAATTAAAAGGCCTGTCTCAACTAGTTCTGTAGACATTTTAATTGCTACAGATGATTCTCCAGTCGCATATATCCTTGAAGTCGATTTGGAATATCGTCAATAATTGCATGAACTACATAAAGATTTTCTGGTCAATTGACCAGATTATTGGAGTGGTCGATATTGAGCAAAAAAGCATTGATAGCAAAACCCAATTTCCATAGCTGTATGGTGTTTAATGATAATATGGTTATTATTGACATGAATGGAACATCCGTATATTTCAAAAAACCTATCCATATTGGATTTATGATCCTCAATTTATCAAAAACGATTATATATTACTTCTATTAGAACTAGGTTAAGTGTAAATTTGGGGATTCAGCAAAACTCATTACCAAATATCTATGAGTATACAGGGTGTCCCAAAATGAAATGTCATCCTCGTGAGTGTAGTTTGGGGGGCTCATTTAGAGACGAAAACTCTTATGACATTTTTGTCTCCGACGCTTTGTTCAAGAGTTATTGATCGAAAAAGCGAAGATGAGCCGCAAAATACCCTCCCTTAGAAAATCCATATCTCTTCTGGCATTTGAGATGAAGCAATGATAAAGATGACAATCGATTGGCCATTCAATGCACAATAGAGCATTATAAATTTTGTTTCTCTATTGTCAAAACGGGGTGAGAAAAACCGCGACAAATTTCTCCGTGACGTGAGAGCCATTTGAACTCAGCATACGATGTGACTCTCAAAATCACAGTCCACGTTCAAAATTTATATCCGCTCTCTCATTTGATCTTGAGAGATGAAATTGATCAGAAGCGATTAGACATTCAATGCCTGCGCCAAACCGTATTGAATGAAAAACATAATATGATTTCTCTATGGGGAGAAAACATTTGATTGGCGGTCCTTTTTCATTTGATAACTTTTAAATAAAGCGTCGGAGATGAAAATGTCATAAGAGTTTTCATCTCCAAATGAGCACCCCAAACTACCCTCATGAAGATGACATTTCATTTTGGGACACCCTGTATAAAACAAGACATACACATGTTCGGTACATCTGACTATAAAGAGAACAATGACTATAGAATACCGCCCGCAAACAAGAAAGTATTAGAACTCATGAAGGATGAGAATAATGGTCGAATTACGGTTGAATTTGTAGGTTTACGAGCCAAAACATACGCATTTAGGATGTTGAATGATGAGAATGTTAAGAAGAAACCTGAAGGTGTTAAAGCTGCTACACTCAGGTAAAGCACATTCAATGATTATAAAAATTGTCTTTTTGGTAATGAGCATATTATCAGGAATCAGTATTGAATCCAGAGCAAAAAACATGAGGTGCACACAATCTGCTAGCAGAAGGTGGTTTTGAGTTGGGGAGATGATGAACGTATAATTTTACTCCATACAACAGATACTCTACCTTTCGGTGATTTCGAACCACTTGTGTAATTATATATATATATTCTCAGATTGTTTCTCATAATAATAGTAATGGTAATAACGTACACATTTCAATAAATGAATACACTTTTTCAACATTTAACGAAGCTTTTTTATTGTTTTATGTATACTTATTTTCTTACAATTATCATATAGTTATCTTAACATGAGTATTAAATATATTCCGTCTATATTTTTCTGATAATATAGCATTCAATATTCTTCTATGAAAACTTATTCAACGTTTGAAACGATCATGATCTGGAGCGATTTTCTCCGTGAGACACTACATCATCTTCCGTGAGACAATACGGTGGAACTGAGCTGATCTTATTATTATACACATCCTTTTCTCATAAAACATAACTTAGAACTATGTGAAACGAGTTTCAAAAAGAGTTTGTCTATATTGTTTTGATAATATAGGGCTCAATATTTCTTCATATGAACTTATTCGACGTCTGAAACGATCATGATCTCAAGCAAAATGTTTGCAAATATTGTCAAATGTTTGCAATTGTTTGCAAATGTTGTCAAATGTTTGCAAAATGTTTGCAAATGTTGTCCAATGTTGTTAAATATTTGCATATGTTTAGGACTTACGGCGAGTTCTCCCACCGTGCAAGTCGATGACTCATCGATGACATCATCTCGAAATTTCCGCGATTGTGGCGGTAATATCCAATTTTATCCATGTGTCCACAGGTTTTCATAGTATTAGGTGTGTGACTTAATTTTAATTCATTATATTATTTTGTTATTATGATTTCAGATCGGATTTATTAGTTTTTCTTTGGTTTTGTTAGAAGGGGGATGATTGTTATTGAGAATTTTCGTTTCTTGTGGAAATTATGTAAAAGTATGTAAATTATTTATTTTTGAAAGTTTCAATAGTGGAACATGTAAGGATAATGTGCATTTTCGAACTCTTTTCTTGTAGTTTTGACCGTCCAATAACCCGTTTCCACCTGAAATCCACCCCTCTCTCCACAACCTGGCGCACTGAGCAAACCAAGGACCGTTACCTTTCCCCGGGAATCTAGTTTTCTCCATTTTTGCGTATGTTTTAGAGGTTTTCGAGTTAATTAGAACTAATTTTGGCAACTCCTCCGATTTGGTAATTCCGGTTAAAAATTTACCTACCTGAATGAGAAGACCGAATTTCAGTGTGTGACATAACACTCAAAAGAGAAACAATGTTCAATATCTCAATCAAAATTGAACCAAATTGCATGCGACACCACGCATTTCGAAGAAAAAATGATGCTGTTTCGAATGATATATCGATATTTTCATGAATGTGAATTGGAGGGATTGAAAAAATCAGCCAAAGTTGAATTTTCTAGAAAAACCGAAAAATGAGTTCTTGCCTAAAACTTTTATAACTTCGCGAAAAATGGCCAAGATAAAGAAATTCACCTCTCAATCTGAAGCTTATTCAATGAATTTTTCGAATAATTCAGTAATTCAGCTAGTTTCTACGTCCAAAAATGGTAATTCAACACGAAAGGCTGAACTGGGATTTTTCAATTTGTGACATGCAAATTTCGAGACATAATGACCCATAACAATTGATTAAGTCGATGGAATAACAAAAATGAGGCAAAATTTTGAAGATCTCGTTGAGATCCTCAAATTGGCGTATCATAAAGCCACATTATTCATGCCTAAAGATCCGATAATAGATGAAAATGCCGAATTTCAGGGTGTGACATAACGTTCGGAAGAGAAACAATGAGTAATAACTTCATCAAAATTCTACCAAATTGCCTTCCATACATCACAATCTAAAGAGGGAATGATGCACTTCAATATAATATATCAACAGATAGATTTAAGTTGGAAGGATAGAAAAATCCTACCGACGTTGAATATTTTAGTTAAACACGAAAACACAATTTTTGACTGAAAGCTGCCTAACTCAATGAGAAATGATAATAACCAAATGATCTACATGTCAATTTGAAGCTCATTTAATAAGCGTTCAAATGAGTACAAAATATATAGGGTTCTTTGAAGAGGGAGCTCCGAATTAGTGGCAGAACCAGCAAAAAGATCAGCATTACGGTCACGGATTGTTCTAAGGG
The DNA here is from genome assembly GCF_001412515.2 of Diachasma alloeum. Taxonomy (NCBI): domain Eukaryota; kingdom Metazoa; phylum Arthropoda; class Insecta; order Hymenoptera; family Braconidae; genus Diachasma; species Diachasma alloeum. The sequence continues at coordinate 67,562 of NW_021681228.1, read as the reverse complement.
GGATACAGCATGCATAAGGAGTGGAGGTTAGTCAGATAGCATTTGCTCCTCCCATCCCCCAGATCAGAAAATTAGGGGTAAAAAAAGTGGACCCCCGCCTGCACTTACCTTGGAGCGTCGACAGTACAGTCTGCTCAAAAAGTTATGCATACCGTTCGTCAGAATCGTTCGCCAGTTTCAGCCTCATCGGTAAAGCACCATAGACGTATGGCAAAAACCATAGAGGCATGACAAAACTTTCTATCAATGGCATTATTCGTAGATCCATGGATGAAAAAATCCTCAGATGCATGGTATAAGGTTACCTTGGATATATGGCAATTACCATATACCGTGTATGTAGACACTGCCTAACTACACAGAGAAAAAAAGTGGATTAGCATTAGAAGAAAGGTTCTAAACGTTAGAAACCGTGGTTCCTATCCTTCATTTTTCATAAAATGTAGAAACCTTTTTCCAAGTTTTGAAAAAAATCGTTCAAAATTAATGATTAAAATTGGGATAAACCAAAATGTACTCAATTTTACAACAAATATTTTCTAAAATCTAGAAATTTTTTTCAATTTTTGAGAGGCGATTTTGCAAAGACGGGGCTTCATGTATGGTGGTAGTGATATCCCCCGGATAATTTTATTGAATAGTGGTTTTCTCACCTTACGAAACTGATAACTTTTCGATCCCCGCATTGTTGTTTTTTTTCTTTTCATGTGTTCGTCAAGGTAACTCTTGAGGTTTTTACAGGATTTAATAGGTCTTGGGAGTATAGAGAATGACTTCTCAGGGCCGAAAATAACTGAGCATTCAAAAGGTAAAACTACGTCGCAAAACTAATTAGGACTTACCAGGTCAATTTAAACCTGGAGGAATCTTGAAAAACCTGTGTAGGTCCAATCAGAACCAAACCTCGACTCGGGTAATCACTCTTAAAAACAGTATGAACGATGAATGAATATTAACCATTTGTGATGATAACGTAGCTTGAGATTGCTATATTTCATGCGCACGAGTCTAGTGCGCACCCTTCCCCTAGTCTCTTGGAAAATTTATGCAATTGTTTAATAACAATACTAACGAAATGATCTCATGTGAATATCCCTGTTCTCAAAGTCTCTATGAGAAATACTGTCTGTTGTGCGCGTAAGTTCAACCGAAAGCATATAGGTTCGACGATGAAATCCTCCAGTCTCCTGAGCATCACAGCTGATTGTAGCGTTGTCCACTTTACAACGACTGGGAAGAAAGGTAACAGCGTCAAAATTATAAAAGCGTGATCGGTCGGTGCTTATGGGGCAGTCGCTCGCAACTGTGCCGCACGGACGCAACATTTTGGGTATGTGCTCAGTTATAATTAATAAACAGAGTTTTTCCTTTCATGAGAACGATTACAAAATCACTGAAAAAATCACAATATAGTGTTTTTGAATTTTACCATAATTCAGCGTGACGTTTCTTTTTCTTAAAATCAACATTGAATTGGCATCAAATCCACTTGTTTAAAATAAAAATAACACGGAAGAAAAAATTTAATAAAAAAACCTAGCGAATTCGCTAGACAATCCTATTGGATTTCTATTGAACTTCCTATAAGTTTTTGACCGATTCTGTTGAAATGTTCAGTAGAAAATACTCTATTGAAAAAACGAAAGAATTTGATTTTTCGATACAATTCATTCCATTGAAATATTTTCTATAGAATTTCTTGGGCTTAAATTTACCAAGTTTTCTTGCTTGATTTCCTTGATGAGAAGAAAAAAATAGAATGAAAAAACAGAAAATTTGAACCGAGGAAATTCTATAGAAAATATCTGAAGAGAATAAGTTATTTATATAGAAAAATCGAATTCTATTGAGTTTTTCCATTCAATATTTTTTTTGAAAATTTCAATAGAATGGCCCAAAAACTAATAGAAAGTTCAATAAAAATCAAATAGAATTTTCGAACCAATTCGCTAGGTATTTCTATTAATTTTTTTCGTGCGTGAAGAAATGAAAAAAAAAACCTTTTTCTTTTGAATAAAGTTCAAATGAGTGGAGAAGTGATAAAATAACTAAAGTCATATAACTCATTCAATTGATTTCAAATCATCGCCGTAACGACTGCTGCAAGATTAACTTATCCAGGGACCTCTTTTGTAACGGATTGAATCAGTTACAAAAAAGTATTCTAAAATTTCACCATGAATAAACTCATTCCCAACATAATCTACAAATTACCTCAAATTTTATATTCAACTCAACTTTTAGTAGTTCGATTCCTACTTCTGAATTTATGTATTATATATTTCTTTATTAATTCTTACGGGCGCAAGAACTTGGTCGCATAAAACGATGCAATCTTAATAACTCGGAAATAGAGAAACATGTAATATTAGGTCGGACAACATAACGATGAAATAATAACGACAGCACAACAATTATTTTTACACATTCCTCTCTAATTATGATTCCGTCCATTAAAAAAAATAATGAGCGAAATATTACGTTACTTATAATATACTTTGTGGTTTGTGAGAAGTCTTCGTCTGAATAATTATCGCTTTCACCCCGGAACTGGAAATATTCCACAGTAATAAGCAATTGCAGTAGTTGAAACGATAATAAAAAAATTAACGTTAAATCATTAAAGCAACTCGGCGATTTGGAAAAATTTGCAATTACTTATGAAAAATTCTTTTCAATATGCGGAAGAGTTGAGGGAATTCTTCTTTTGTCAATTTATTTGTTTATTGAAAACTAGCGAACGCTTGGCGCCTGTCGCTAGACTTGTTTATACTATATTAGTTTATTTTTTTCGCCTTTTCCATCTTCAGGATTAGATTAAGTTAATTCGATTCATTCTTATTCTTGATATATATATATATATATATATATATATATATATATAGTTTAGTTTATTCGTCTTTTGTATACCCTCTCGGGTGTTTACATTTTTTTGTTCCCCAACCCCTTAAGATCTATAAATGTTGAAAGTAGAGCCATATTGATTACCTCAAGTTTTACAAAATACTTGAACATTGCATGTCATAGTACATATTACATATTGATATTACTAGAATACATTGTTCATCATTTACATAAGTAATCACATTTGAACAGCAGGACTAGCCAGTCAATATACGTAGTATATATATATATCCCATCAAACATCTTTTAGAGTAATGAAAGAATACCCATCAATTCGATTTGTATCCTTGTTTTTTGATAGAATAAATGACCAAAACTAAGAATTGGTAACTAAAAATTTTATGCGATTATTATTATGTAATGCCATATTTATAATGCTTATATGTGAACAATATGCTGAATCATAATTTCATAATTTATCATCTGTCGATGGTCAACAAAAATCAGACCCTTCGTTTGATTATTAGGTGGCATGTTATATAAAACCATGATGATCTACAACTACTTCTGAATATAAAGTTGACTGAAATGTAAATTGAATCTATTCATTATCACTTTCGAGGAATTCTAATGGTTTCTTGCAAGGTCAAACAAGTCTTATAAGTTTCTAAATATCTTGAATGCGTCCTAAAATTTTTACATAAAATCAACAGAATTCGGTTGGCTGGTTGATTTTTATTAATTAAACTCTCAATTTTCAGTCTCAATTATATCAATCAAATCATCAAACCTTCTTGTAGTTAACTGGGAATATTAAGGGGAAGAGCAGGGGTGAATAAAAACGAATCCCGGAAAAAATAGACCAAGGGAAATTTTCAAGTTTTGTGGGTTTTAGCATGTTCGAGGTGCGTGGGCTATTTTCTCCTAAGCTATTTTTTCCACCTACCAACAAAAGCATGGCAGAAGAGAGAAAACAATGAATCAGGGCCTTCTTTTTCTCCCCAGTAGACACAATTAATTATCTTAACTGGCTGAAATCTATAATGAGTAATGGAATAGTCAAGCCTGATGGCATTTCGATCATAAACTGATGAGAGTTCGTAGGGCCATAACACGTTTGCATATTATTTTGTGAATATCTTCAAAAATGTTTTTGCCTGCAAAGAATCCCTAAACTCAACTCTGTGAACTTACTTACAGATATATGTGCGATTTAATAACTCAAAGAAATTGCAAGAGCTGATATGGATTAAGTTAACTAATCCTGAAATTTATGAGATGAGGTAACACCGTGAAATTGACTTCAAGGTTATTCAAATATCGCTTACAGTTTCGTACGAACCACACTATAGATGTTTAGATTTTCAATCATCGGATTTATCAATTGAATAGCGTGGACAAAATTTGAAAAAAATCATGAATAATCACTATCATTCAACATTTCCATTGGAAAGATGAAATATTTTTTTCAGAAAAAGAAAATAAATTCAAACAAATATACTAACAAACTAGAGTTCCTTACTTTGACACAGATTCCAGTGACTCAGACTACGAAAAAAGATGGGTGAACAACCATAAACACGGATATATAGGAAAAAAATCGAGTTGCATAACGGGAGAAAGTTCTTTCGTAACACCAATACACTCATTCTGAGTGTTGGACATCTCGTACGATAGACGAAAAGCATACGATCATTTTGATCGGTTATATTATGTGGTCTTGGAAGTTATATCCAAAGTTATGACATCCACGATTATTACGTGAGGACTCACTCTTCTTATAGATTATTACAGGCGTAATTAGGCAATCGTTTGAAGTGATGTTTTTTGTTTTATAATGTTTCTGTGGTTCAATGTCTTGGGATTATTTTGATTTCAATGACAATTCCTCTGTTCAGTTTCAGAGATTCATTCTTTTATTTTCCGGATGATCCAGATGTCCAATTTGAGTGAATTATGAGAGAGAAAGGAGAGTTACTTTCATCTTCCATTTAAGCAGTTGAATGTAGTTACCTTGTGAGAACAAGGCATTGTTTCAGTTGAATTTGAAGGAGTTTTTTTGTAGGTTCTTACTCATTTCATCTATGTTGCAAGGATTTTGTTCGCGTTATAGTTCTTTCCTTTTTCAAAAATATTCGAAAATTTCAGGGACTTTATGCCATGTTTATAATGCTTATATGTGAACAATATGCTTAATCATAATTTCATAATTTATCATCTGTCGATGGTCAACAAAAATCAGACCCTTCGTAGACAGCGTCTACTTTCTCAGTATTTAGAAATTTCTTATAAATCTGTTCATAAAATTTACAAGTCCTCACAGCTAAATTTTTTGATAATGTTGGCTTGTTCTAGAGATAATCAACGGAGGAAAGCCATTTGAATGGGAGGTTGGCAGAGAGAAAAAAAACAAGGAAACATGGGAGCAATCGAGTGGGTCACTAAAGCCGACGAATACGTTTGTCCTCTGTCTGAGGAAACCCAAAAAATAGCGAAGGATGAATTGAGAGAAGACAAGAATACTCGAGATCAGGCACTGGAGCAGATGAGAAACTGGATCAAATTAAATCCAAGGATTGAAAATTCTCGACTCGGTAAGTCACTTTCTTCAAGAGATCGTTATTAATAATCAATTCCTACTTGTTAAACCTCACTGTCCTTTGGAAATAATTTACTTTCATTCTATTGCTTTGTTACAAGATTCTTTGTATACTGAAAGCAATTTCTGTTGGAAACGTCTTTAGTTTTTAATGCTTAAAATCTTTCGAAAAGTTGAGCCCGTCCATGTTAAAAGGTAAGTACCTTTAACAAAGTATTTTCATGTGAGATGAATTGGTAGTCCACATCTTCTCTCCGTACTAATATACTAGGGCTGCCCAGGAGACGAGACGAGATCATCCGAAATCTCATCTCGTCTCGTCTCCTGGGTAGCCCTAATATATTAGTACGGAGAGACAACCAAAATTTAAAAAAACAAACAATTTTTAATTTTAACGAGGCCGAGACGAGACCATCCGAAATCTCGTCTCGGCCTCGTTAAAATTAAAAATTCTGGGTATCGTCTCGGTCTTGCTGCAGCATGGTTTCAACTTCGTTTCGTCTCGTCTCGGTTTTGCCTGAGTCTCGGAAATTGAAGCGTAGTCTCGTTTCCTCTCGTTGATCTCGTTCAATTGAGAGAAAACAAAAATTTTACCTTCCAGTTTAAGGGGGGCAAAAGTCGCAAGGACGATTCATTGCAATGGTCAGAGGCAGGGATAGCCATATCGGTTAATTGTGATTATCGTTATTTCATTATTTCTGTAATCATCAATCGGCCCAAAAAAAAATATTCTGGCAATCAATAATTCAAATGAGTCGGTATTCGAATATCCATTTATCAATATCTACATTTCGAAATCCTTAGATTAATTTTCCAATGAATAATCACGATGAAAATTCCTGGATTTTTTTTTGCATTCATATCGATATTGTGAAAACATCCGATTATTCTATTGATTGAAAATCATGAATGAAAAGTTATCCAATACTTGACGGATCAGTATTTAGATTGATAAATTTAATAAATACGCATTCAAGAAGGCATTCAAATCGCAATCATTCGTGATAACTACAATGATGAAATATTTACTCAGGAAGTTTATCGAATTTTGGCTTAATTGTCAATTAAAGTGATCAGATTTTTGATTGATGACTTATCAATTCGCATTCTACGCAGCTTCCTCTTATGGAGTCGGAAAATGGTATCAGTAATCAATATATCATTGAATACTGAAATATTGGGCAATCAACTCAAGAAAATATTGGATTGATCAAGTAATCAGATAATACCTTTGGATTGGTTCCTTGATATTTAATTAAGAAGTAATTGCAGGAGTTGATTCCTCGATTAATCTTGTCCTGTTCAAATCAGAAAAAATCCTCTTCATTGCGTCACTAGAATTATCGAATATGGATAGATTCTTTCGATATTTGTGTAGTGATTAACGAAGAGAACCTTTTTTGAAATTGATCAATTAATCATTACTTAGTCCTGCAATCATTCTGGAAATTCAGTTAAATTGATATTAAGCACAACTGAAATTTCAACTGTGAAGATAATCACTACTCTACTCGACTAATGACTTTTCATTACTAGTAAATCATTAAATATACTCGCTAATATTATAAAATTATTATGTAGAACTACTTGGTTAATCATTAATCGAACTTATGGATTTACGCAAAGAAAAAAAGTGGATTGGCTTTAGAAAAAGGTTTTTAAAAATTTGGGGGGGGAGCTGTTTTATGAAAGGGTAGGTCATCGTTGGGGTTTTTCAAAAATATCTCCGAAATTGAATCGCTGAGTTTTTCGAAAATATCTGCGCAACGAAGGGAGATAGCGAATTTTTACAAAAATTTGGGGGGAGATAGGGGGGGGGGCGGTGGATTGAGAATTGACAAGCACAAAAATTGAGTCGGGGAGTTTTTCAAAAATATCTCCGAAACTAAGAGAGATAGCGAATTTTTACGAAAAATTGGGGAGGTGATAGGGGGTTGGTGGATTGAGAATTAACAAACAATAAAATTCAATCGATGAGTTCTTCGAAAATATCTGCGCAACGAAAGGAGAATTTTTACGAAAATTTGATTAATTTCAGAATTGACAACCAAAAAAATTGAGTCGGTGATTTTTTCAAAAATATCTCCAAAACTAAGGGAGATAGCGAATTTTTACGAAAATTTGGGGAATAATAAGGGGGGTGGTGGATTGAGTGTGACGACACGGGTCGTCAACCCGAAATTTATTTTTTTTGTTTATCAAATTTTCTATTTTTCATTAAACCAAGACCTTCTTCAAAGGCATTGAAATTTAATAAGCCTCTAGGACACCTCTCTCTCATCCCATGAGAATCGAGAAAGGAAGAATTGTAATTTCTTTCCCAATTCTAATATTCTTATTATCTCCAACGGTTACAACTCCACGGCGGCGGACTGGGTCAAGAAAAGGAGGTCCTGGGAAAAATCTCTTTGGGCCAAATAACATCCAGACCATTCCATTCAGGCCATTAGAAAAGAGGATTAAACGACGGCGTCCCTCTACGAGGCCCACGCATTTCAAATGGGAGCACAAGGTGTCTCCAACCCAGGATCCAATCACATCAACCACGGAGCAGCGATACTCCAGGATATCCTGACGTGAGGAATGACCGGAGGGAAGTATTTTCTCCCTCCCGACTAGTCAAACCTGCAGGACACCAGCGAGGGATATCCGAGTATCACCATATTTCCTGCTATTCAACGAAAACTTTTGGAATTTAATTTTAAATTTGAGCTTAGAAACATGGAAAATATTCAACTAGAATTATTTGAGGATAAAATCCATAAAATTTCATATTGAGAATATTCTTCAATCAAAATATTTGTTAAAACTTCGATATCCAATTAGATTTGTCGTCTTAAACATATGAGGATCCTTCCCCCAATACGGACTCGAACCAGCGTCCCTAGTGAGCCTGCCCAAACGTATAGAGTCGTCTCCTAGCCAGCGCGAGATGTAGCCGCAAAATAGTACTCTCCGCCAGATTGATATTTATTTCGTTTATTTTTAGTTAAATTTAGTATTTTGGATTATGGAGGCTGCTGTCTATCCTGGGGCAGGTGATTTCTCACTAATTGACAGGTGGGCAGAGCCGAATTGTTATTAACTTTGAGTGAAATCGTAAAACTGTAGCCTTTGTCTTGGCTACTCTTGAGAAAGCGGCCAAGATAGCGTCTTTTCTAATTTTTCATTATATTTTCTTGAGTTGAGGCAGTTGTGATCAACTCCTCTTATATTTTTTCAATTTTTGATGATTACTTTTCGTAAATTTGAGTACAATATTGAAGTTCATTAATTCTGATTAATTTTTGTGTGAAATTAAAATGTGATAAGTTGAATTCATTGTATTTCGAGGTCACGTATTGACCCTCAATTGAATATCGATCCATATTATGGATATTTTGTCATAATTTAGAGAATAGTGAGGAATTATATAACGCTCATTCAACTATATATGTTAACCTAGCAGGCAAAAGTAGCAGAATCGAATTTTCAATATTGGACAATTTGCAGCTTATTATGAGCTAATTTTATATGCCTTCAAAATTTTTTTTGCTAATATCGTTTTTGAAAAAAACGTGTCTCTGCTAGCTTTTTGTAAGTTAGCAGAAAAACTATTTAAAAAATAAATAGAATTTGATTTTCAATATCGGATAATTTAAAGCTAATTAAGAGCTAATGTTCTACGTTTTCAAAAAATTTTCAACTAACCCAGTTTTTGGAAAAACGGCGTCGATGCGAGCTTACCGCAGGTTAGCAGAAAAAATAGTTAAAAAATAAACAAAATTTGGTTTTCGACATGGGATAAGTTACAGCTCATTAGCAATTATTTTTCACGTTTCGAAAAATTGTTGAAGAAAATTTGTTTTTCTCAAAAAAAAATTTCTTTCTAATAAAAAAATTTCAATTTTTTTTCACAAAACGACGCATTCACATACTTTTGACCAAAATGTAGGAATGAACCAAATTTATAAAAGTGATAAAAAAATCATTTTTGGCATTGGATAATTGAAAAATCATTATCAGATAATTCGTTAGAATTCCAAAAGTTTTCATTTTTATGCCGTTCGGAAAACAATAGCGTCGCGGCTTATTATGAGTTAATTTTATATGCATCTAAAAATTTTTCTGCTAGTGCCGTTTAAAAAAAGGTATTCATGCTAGCTTTTTTGTAAGTTAGCAGAAAAATTATTTAAAAAATCAATAGAATTTAATTTTCGATATGGGATAATTTAAAGCTAATCAAGAGGTAATTTTCTACGTTTCCAAAAAAAATTTCAGCCAACCCAGTTTTTGGAAAAACGGCGTTGATGCTACCTTACCGCAAGGTAGCAGAAAGAATGCTTAAAAAATGAACAAAATTTGGTTTTCGACATGGGATAATTTAGAGCTCATTTGCAGCTATTTTTTCATGTTTTGAAAAATTGCAGAATGGTTTCGTGACGGTTTGGTGCGGGTATCAATACTAATAACTCGGTGTTGAGAAGAACTGTATATTTAAAGGCAAGTGTTTACATGCGTACTCAAAAGTAGACTGACTTCATCCGCCGGAGAGCGTACGAGTTTATATACTTTCGTTTATCGAACCTTCGAGAATTATCCTGAAATTTCGTGAGAGACAAGGACAGAATGATGTTTGTCTCGAATTCCGACGTTTGGAATATTCGAGACGCTACGAAATAAATTCAAGAAATTAATCTATTGTGGCTCGCACCATAAGTACTCCCCTTCTGCGGAAAAAGAAAAGAAAGCAAAATAAACCAAAAGAAAATCAATAATATCGATTTGTCGAGAACAGCTGATGTCGTTTAGCGAATCTGACGCGCTTTTGAATTGATGACGTCGATGAGCCGGTGTCAGATGGGCGATAAGATGACGAACGTCGAGATGTTCCCGGTTGCGGTGACTCCGTCGTTAGCTTCGTCGTCATTGTTGTGCTCAACGTCTGGGAGCGAGAAAACAGGTTTGAGACGGTCGATGGAGACTACGGTATTTTCGCCTCTAATTCGAATGACGAAATGATTCTCGTGCCTCGATATTACTTGGTGTGGCCGCTCGTATGGGGACGTGAAGGCATGATGGGGAGCGTCGCGACGAACGAGGACGTGTGAGCAGTTTGCGAGCTCCTTAAAGACGAAAATCTTCCTCTGGCCATGACGGGCGACGGGTTGAGGAGCGAGATGGGCGAAGAGATTCCTTAGACGATCGGCGATATTGATAGGCGGTAGCCCGCGTGGTGGCGAGGGAGCAAGAAATTCCCCCGGTAGTCGGAGCGGTTCACCGAAGACGAGGTCGGCAGGAGTTGCGCCGAGGTCTTCTTTCCAGGCGGCGCGAATTCCGAGAAGGACGATAGGCAGCATATCCACCCACGAATCGCTTTCATGACAGTGAATGGCGTCCTTCAGATGACGATGCAGACGTTCCATCATTCCATTTGACTGAGGATGGAACGTGGTGATGTGAATATGTCTGCTACCGAGAAGACGAGCGAGAGCGTTGAACAGCTGGCTCTCAAACTGTGTCCCCTGGTCGGTTGTAATTCGAAGCGGCACTCCGTAGCGGCAGATCCATCCAGAAAAGAGCGTTCGGGCGACACACTCGACTCCAAAGTTCTCAATGGGGAACGTCTCTGGGAACCTGGTGAAACGGTCTATGATCGTCAGGCAGTTGCGATACCCTCTGGATGGAACGTACGGTCCAATGATGTTCACGTGTATGTGCTCGAAGCGCTGCGTGCGTCCTGGAAAATCTTGAACAGGAGATGAGACATGACGAGATACGTTATTTCGTTGGCAAGCGATGCACGCGCGGGCCCATAGACGGCAGTCTCGGTTGATTTCGGGCCAGATGTAGCGCTGCGTTATCAGCTTCGTTGAGACTCGTGTCCCAGGATGGCTAATGCTATGGAGTGCGTCGAAAATACTTCTACTCAACGGCACAGGAACGAAAGGGCGAATCAGATCGCCAGATTCGTCACAATAGATAGGCGTGGCGCAGTCTGGAACATCGACAGGTCGTAGGGCGAGAGCGTCGTGATGTTCACCCTGGAGACGTTGCTAGAGCTCCCCCTCAGCAGCTTGAGCTTCGGCAAGGTCATTCGTAGAGACGCCGGCAGAGATTGCCTCGATACGAGAAAGCACATCGGTGACAACGTTGTCCTTGCCGGCCACGTACTGGATGTCGGTCGAATACTGACCGATAAAATCCAGGCGGTAGAACTGCCATGGCGTGACTCTGTCGGAATCCTGGGCGAAGGCGTGAAGCAACGGCTTATGATCTGTGAAGATCATGACGTGCCTTGCCTCGAAAATGTAGCGGAACTTTCGCACGGCAGCGTAGATGGCGTGGAGCTCTCGATCGTAAGGGCAGTGCTTCCTCAGCGCAGGTTGTAGTTTCTGGCTGAAAAATCCCAGTGGTTCCCAGTGCTGTCCTCGTCGTTGCTGCAGGACTGCACCGATGCAGTCGTTCGAAAATTATAAAATTATAAAATTATAAAATCGATGAAAATTATTCAAAAACAAAACAAAAAAAATTAATTTAATTTTTTGAGAGAAAAAATTAGTAACTTCCTAGCCGGGAATCGAACCCGGAACCTCCCAATGTCGCTTCGGGTGCTCTTACCATCTGAGCTACCAGGACACTTACGAAGTTCACTCTCAAATTGACTCATACCCGACTGGAAATTCTATTCAGGTCTCGATCAGAAACTGAATTGGTTTGGTTGTATCCGCCACTACGAAGCGCCATGTGAATTCCCTCCGGAGGCCGAGGTTGAGAGATAGAGTTATGCAACCGTACGTGTTGATTATCGAGCCGTTGGCTGCAATAAGCGTATAGTTAACTCGTTTCTTTGTTCCAGGAGCGAGAGATTTCGGATATGTACAAAGATCGGCGCCGGTATCCACCAAGTATTGGATTTTGGTGGCGCGATCGGTTACGAAGAGGCGTCTGGATTTGAAAGAGGGAACGTTAACCGCCGCTAACGATCCGCCGGGGCGTTTCCCTGCCACGACCAAGGTGTTTTGCAACGTCTAGCCCTGTCGTGGTATCTTCGATGATACCAGCACTGGTTGTTATCGGGTGCGAGGTTGCTCGAGAACGGGATCGAGAGTGGGAGCGAGAACGTGCGACGCTTTGCCCTTTTAGGGCCGATACCACCTCGCAGATTGTGGCTTCGAGATNGGGAACGTTAACCGCCGCTAACGATCCGCCGGGGCGTTTCCCTGCCACGACCAAGGTGTTTTGCAACGTCTAGCCCTGTCGTGGTATCTTCGATGATACCAGCACTGGTTGTTATCGGGTGCGAGGTTGCTCGAGAACGGGATCGAGAGTGGGAGCGAGAACGTGCGACGCTTTGCCCTTTTAGGGCCGATACCACCTCGCAGATTGTGGCTTCGAGATGAGAAAAGCGTGTCTCGAGGGCTGAGGACGTTGGCTCCTGGACGTCATTGAAGTGGGCTACCGGCAATGCGATCTCGTGCAGTTTATCGGCGAGTGTTGCAAGCCTGTCGAGAGCTATGTCCGCTTGTGACGCCAGGATGGACTGCGTCGTCATCGGCAGTCGGCTGAGCCACTTGGTGCGTAAAATGTTGTCAGGAACCGTGTCGTCGAGACTCCTGAGATGACGCAGAAATTGCGAGAGCTTCCTGTCATCCAATACCTCTCGGTTGAGCAGCTGCTGGAGTCGTGCGTCCCGGGAGAGCGTGAGGCGTACGATGAGCGCCTCCTTGAGACCTGTGTACGGTGTCTCGGCAGGCACATTTAGGAGGATATCTTGCACCTCAGCAGCGGCCTTGGGATCGAGATGAGACGAGGCATAGTAATCCCTCGTTACTTCATCGTTAATCCCGGATAGATGAAACTGTCCCTCGAGTTGGGCGAACCATAACGCTGGACGTTCGGCATTGAAGGCGGGACATCGTATCAAAACGCATTGGAGCTGAGCTCCATTTTTAACTTCGCGCACCTCGACACTATCGGGCAAAATGCAAAATTTCGCGAAAAACAACACTAGAGAAAGTCTGAAAAATATTCAGTGCAGCACAGCGTCCTTGGGTGCTCAGCAATGCACCGAAATTCACGAAAAGAACTCGAATGGACCGCGTGAACGATACAAACACGAGCGTACGCGGCACACAAACCACTCACAAAGTGCACGATCGAAATGGACTCGAATTTCGCGGAATAGTCGCGGCGTTAACGTGATATAATTAATAATCAAAGAAAACGCGAGAAAACTATTCACTTTAATCACGTCGGGGTCACGAGTTGTGGCGGTTTGGTGCGGGTATCAATAATAATAACTCAGTGTTGACAAGAACTGTATATTTAAAGGCAAGTGTTTACATGCGTACTCAAAAGTAGACTGACTTCATCCGCCGGAGAGCGTACGAGTTTATATACCTTCGTTTATCGAAGGTTCGAGAATTATCCTGAAATTTCGTGAGGGACAAGGACAGAATGATGTTCGTCTCGAATTCCTACATTTGGAATATTCAAGACGTTACGAAATAAATTCAAGAAATTGATCTATTGTGGCTCGCGCCACAGTTTTTTTTTCAAAAAATATATTGTTTTTAATAAAAAAAATTCAGTTTTTTTTTACAAAACGACGCATTTACATACTTTTGACGAAAATATAGAAATTAACTCAATCTCATTTATAAAAGTGGCAAAAAAAATCATTTTTGACATTGCATAATTGAAAAATCATTACCAAATAACTTCCTCCATCCGGGTCGGAAATTTGAAAATAATACTAAAATAAAAATTTCTAAAATAAACCATACATTCGGAAGCATATTGCTAATTTATTAGCAATAAAACTATACGCACTTACAGGAAGTGCAATTATCCACTTGTTTTATTTTTTGAAACGTGAAAAAAATTGGTGCTAATGAGCCTTCAATAATCCGAAGTCGAAAATCAAATTTTGTTCATTTTTGAATCATTTATTTTCTAATATATGGCAAGTTTTGGATGCATATAAAATTAGCTCATAATAAGTCGCAATGCTATTGTTTTCCGAACGACATAAACATGAAAACTTTTTGAAAACGTAGAAAATTAGCTCTTAATCAGTTTTAAATTATTCGATATCGAAAATCAAATTCAAATTCTAGTGATTTAAATAATTTTTCTGCTAACTTACAAAAAAAATAGAATGAATACGTTTTTTTTCTGAGAAATGGCATTAGCAGAATATTTTTTGGATGTATTATATGGGACCTTCCATGTCAACTCAGCCACGCCGGATTTTTCTTTGTCTAGAAAAAATGATTTGATTGCCGCATTTCGAACTACTATATATAGACAGTATTTCTGCCAAATTTCATTGCCTCAAGATTTTTTGTTTCTGAGATAATGACTACCAAACATTAAATTTTCAAAAATTCATAACTTTTGAATGGCGCATCAAATTCGAACAAATAAAAAAAGAAAATTTTTGATTTCATTCATTCGTGAAGAAGATTCTACCCCCATTTTTCGATGAATTTTTACGTTTTTATTTTTTTTTCGGCTCCAGGGCCGTCCGGTATTCGACTGGAATATTTTTTTTCTGATAGAGGACGTCCATATATGATGTAAAAAAAATACGCCAACATGGGAGAGACAACCAGTGCACCGGAGAAAATTTTTGTTTCCTAAATTTTCGTGTTTTTCCGCTTTCTAGGGGAGCTGCCTCGTCTTTATTAAGAAATTGATATTTCAATCCATACCTTTGATGAATATGAGTTAGGAAAGAGATTCATCACGATAGAAAAGAGAAACAATGCGTCGGAAAAAAAATTTTCTCTGAAATTTTTGAGTTTTTTCGCTATCTATGAGAGCTTTCCAAAGAAACAAACGTGTCAATCAATATTTTTTTCTCATAACGATGAAAAGGAAAGCCACCATGGAAGAGATAAGCAGTACACCAGAAAAATGTGATTGCTTCGCAATTTTCTTATTTTTTCTCCTTTTCTCTTTTTCTTCGTCTTTTCAATCTTTTTTTTGCTTCTTTCACCTTTCAATCGACAGTTTTCCTTTCTGCTAGATGGAAGGGACCATCAACAACATTATAAACCTCTTTCGAAAGACAAAGTACTCATCCAAAGAAGTGCGAAACATGTTTTATTTTACTGTAACGACCTTTTTACATTTTTACAATAAGAGGCTATTATTTACCGTCTCCAACTACCACTTGCCCAATTGCACTGATTTACTATACATCTATTCATTACGATTACTGTTTTCTAAGTGCTTTCCGTTTATTTGTTGTTATTGTTTTTGTTTCGGGAAAACTTCTTGGTTTTCCGCAGCCGAATATTGTTTCATTAACAATTGCTCTCCCGGTTTTGGAATGAAACAATGGTGTTTTTGAATGGCTGGAATAGCTTTGGCACTATGAAATCTTTTCCTCAATTCAGTTTTTATATTCTCATGTTCGTCCTTGGTGAAAAGAAAAACATCAATTCCTTTGAAATTCTCTTTTGACCATTGAAACAAAGTATCTGGCGTCAGGATGAGTTCACCATGGACGATTTGTAAGCGTCTACGTCTCGCTTCTCTTTTGAAAACAGCACCCACACCGTCACAAGCTCCTTTACCGTGTGCGGTTGCATGGAAATGGGCCTCTGCATCTATTCCAAAATCAGTCTTGTGATGCTGAAGATTAGCCATTTGGTAACGATTCTTATAATGCTGTGCAGCTCCATCGGTGACATAGATGATTCTCTCGACATCTTTGCCGTTATTCTTCACATGTTGTATTAGAATTTTCTGTACCAAGTAAAGAGCTGCGGTATCGTGAGTAGTACTATATGACAAAGCAACTAAACTCCGATGCTGGATCTCGTTTCCTTCGCGATAGTAGTAAACAACGGGATGAACTGTACATTGGTCATTGTTGTAGTGGAAGGATTGAGCAGCATCTTGAGCCACAAAGGCATAATTTTCTGAGAAATCACAGTGCACTAGTACTTCGCCGTTATTCAAATTCTCTTTTCGATCTTCAACAAAAGCTGATTGTTCTTTAGCGATGAAGTGATGGGGTTTTAATACTTTTAATCTTTCGACAAGAAGATCGACGAAGTCATCCATCGCAAGCGTTTGTGTCTGCAAGGTACACCTGTCAGTAGTTTGCCATACGCGAAATTGGACAGTTTCGACAACAGAATCAGAAAGGGGCTTCTTCAATTCACATGAGAAGGGTTTCACCCCAGGGCAGTCGTTACATTCATCCAGATAACAGGCCGGGGTTGGATTTGTACACATCAGTTGTGCTAGACAATCTTTGTAATCCTTGAGTGGGCAGAGGGAATCTTTAGTTAGAGTGGCAATGTTGATGGCTTCGAGCATCAATTTGCAATTTTGATGATACGTGCAAACACATACGACGTGAGTGCCATTTGCTCCCGCCAGTACACATTGTTTTGGTCTCAGCTCAGCGAACTTACTGAAACCAACCAAAGCCTCTGGATGAGTATTTTTGTACTTCCTATGAAGGTGTTTCAGATTTTCGAGTATCATTTGCTTTTGCTCTACTTTCTTCTCTCCATCGATTTTGACGGATACTTTACCTTTCATCCCTGGCATGACATGACTATTCTCTAGATAAAACTTGTGTACTTTCTCTACCGTTTGTTTCGGAAGTGAATGGCCTGCTTTCGCAATTCCTGAGGCAAATACTCCTTTAATTTCTCTCAATTTTTTCGCTCTTGACGCCATGTGTCTCGTAACGCCAAATTCAGAAGCGATTTTCTGCTCGCTCTACGACTGTGGAAGAGCTGTCAAGATTTGCAAGCGCTCACCGTACTTTTCCAGATCATTGAATTTTTTCTTCAAACCATCCAGCATTTCTTCTAATTCTATTTCTCTCGAAGATCGATAGCGCTTTGATAAAGAAGGATCAGCGTCACTTTGGTCATCTTCCGCATCAGAATGCATGGGGGAACTGGAGAATTCAGATACATTGTCCGCTTCTTCATCGATTGAAATGCCGGAATCGTCGAGATGGAAAGAGCGACCTGATATCAGAGAAATGTTCATCACATCTGGGCTTGGTTCGGGTCTTTCGGCTTGGGGCTTTGATATCTCGGTTGGGGCGTCCGAACATCGAAGATATGTATCATGAAGATTCACCATTGAGACGGGTGGAATCACATAATTCGGGGCCATCTTCCGGCACTGGCCACAGATTTTCGCAGACTTTGGTAGAAAGGGAAACTTCTTGTGTATTGCCGAGGAAATGGGCCGCAAATCCAAACCATTGTGTCCCTTCTGACCAGGAATCCGCATCGGATTCGCACACCTATCACTTCGCGGCATTCTATGAAATGCAAAATTATCAAATCCAATCCAAAATTATCCGGAAAATGAGGATTATTCCAATAAGTAACGTGAAAACTGCTTACCTCGATACAACAGACAGGAAAATGCGAATCGATTCGCAAGGAATTGTACAACGATGAAAACTCAATGAAGAAGTTGAAGTTTTCACTAAAACTAGAGTCTCAGGAAAAACTGATGATATTAAATCAATGAATTGATTATTTTTGTTTTCTTTTCTTATTTGTTTGGTCATGATTAGGCGAACTTGCGATGATGATGACACAGTATAGGTCTCATAGAAAGCGAAAAGACGCAAAAATTTTGAAGAAATTTTTTTTCCCGACGCATTGTTCCTCTTCTCCATCGTGACGCATCTCTTTTCTAACTCATATTCATCAAAGGTATGGATTGAAATATCAATTTCTCAATAAAAACAAGGCAGCTCTCCTAGAAGGCGTAAAAACACGAAAATCTAGGAAACAAAAATTTTCTCCGGTACACTGGTTGTCTCTCTCACGATGGCGTGTTTTTTTATATCCTATATGAATGTCCTCTATAAGAAAAAAAATATTCCAGTCGAATACCGGACGGCCCTAGAGCCGAAAAAAAATAAAAACGTAAAAATTCATCGAAATTTAGGTGTGGAAGCTTCTTCACGCCTATGGAATATTTTTTTCCTGCAAGTATGAACGAAAACAAAAATTTTCTTTTTTTATTTGTTTGAATCGGATGCGCCATTCAAAAGTTATGAATTTTTGAAAATTTAAAGTTTGGTAGTCATTATCTCAGAAACAAAAAATCATGAGGCAATGAAATTTGGCAGGAATACTGTCTATATATAGTAGTTCGAAATGCGGCAATCAAATCATTTTTTCTAGACAACAAAAAATCCGGGGCGGCTGAGTGGACATGGAATGTCCCATAAATTAGCTCATAATAAGCCGCAACGCTATTGTTTTCCGAACGACATAAACATGAAAACTTTTGGAATTATAACAAATTATCTGGTAATGATTTTTCAATTATCCAATGTCAAAAATGATTTTTTTGCTACTTTCATAAATGAGATTTAGTTCATTTCTACATTTCGGTCAAAAGTATGTAAATGCGTCGTTTTGTGAAAAAAAAAATTATGTTTTGAAACGTGAAAAAATAGCTGCTAATGAGCTCTCAATTATCCCATGTCGAAAACCAAATTTTGTTAATTTTTTAAACATTTTTTCTACTAACTTGGGATAAGATAGCATCAACGCCGTTTTTCTAAAAACTGGGTTAGCTGAAATTTTTTTTGGAAGCGTAGAAAATTAGCTCTTAATTAGCTTTAAATTATCCGATATAGGAAATTAAATTCTATTGATTCTTTAAACGAGTATTCTGATAACTTGCAAAAAAACTAGCATGAATACGTTTTTTTTTTTAAATTGCATTAGCAGAAATTTTTTTAGATGCATATAAAATTAGCTCATAATAAGCCGCAGCGCTATTTTTTTCCGAACGGCATAAAGATGAAAACTTTTGGAATAATGACAAATTATCTGTTAATGATTTTTCAATTATCTAATGTATGACGCTGAAACTAGCGGGAGACCGTAGCCGGAGATGTGGTGGGGGACTGTACGGCCCCCACTACCGCCACTCACTGTACGTTCCCATCTCGTTAAATTACAAAAATTAATACAAAGCAAAGCCGTGAAAAATTAAAAATATTGTCTATTTGTACCTGTGGGATGGGGGAAGACTAATGGGGGGGGGGGAGATATATCGGTGTACTCAGTAGGGGATTTTTAATTGATTTTTACAAATCCGAGGGAAAAAAAAAAGAATTATAATCAAACGCAAACACTTGGGGTCAATTTTTTTTTTTTGAAAATGCACCAGGGGTATTGGGGGTTGATCCCCATTAAGAAGTTTCCCAGTGCCCTCATTAGGGAATTTTTAATTAATTTTTGAAAATCAATTTCACCAAGTCTTCGGGGGAAAAAAAGGGTAATAATCCAACGCAAACACTTGGGGTCAAATTTTTTTTTGGAAAATGCACCAGGGGGGCTGCGGGTTGATCCCCATTAAGAATTTTGCCGATGCTCTAAGCAGGGAATTTTTCATTAATTTTTGAAAATCAATTCCACCAAGTCTTCGGGGGAAAAAAGGGTAATAATCCAACGCAAACACTTGGGGTCAAATTTTTTTTTGGAAAATGCACCGGGGGCCTGGGGGTTGATCCCCATTAGGAATTTTACCGGTGCCCTAATTAGGGAATCTTTCATTAATTTTTAAAAATCAATTCCACCAAGTCTTTGGGATAAATAAAGGGTAATTATCCAACGCAAACACTTGGGGTCAGAATTTTCTGTGGAAAATGCATCAGCGGAGATGGGGGTTATTCTCGATTAAGAATTTTCCCGGTGCCTTAATCAGGGGATTTTTTTTTGTGAATTCCGAATTATGTGAATGGCCGAAGGATTTTCATGAGCCCGTCCGGTGCATTTTCAAAAAAAAAATTTTTGATCGCAAATTTGTGCGTTGGATTATTTTCTTTTTTTTCCCCCGAGCCCTTGGTAAAATTGATTTTCAAAAATTAATGAAAAATTCCCTAATTATGGCACCGGTAAAATTGCAAATAAGGATCAACCCCCAACCCCCTCGGTGCATTTCCCAAACAAAAATTTGACCCCAAGTGTTTGCATTGGATAATTACCCTTCATTGCCCCCTTAAGGCTTAGTGAAATTGATGTTTAAAAATTAGGGCACCGGGAAAATTCCAAATGGGAATCAACCCGCGATCCCCCCCCCCTTGTAGGAATTGAGGTGTAGTCGGGAAGGTAACAATCCACTAACAAATGCAATTAAATTAATAATTACAGATTTATTATCCGCGTCAAAATTAATACAAAGGGGGAGAGAAAATAATATGATCCGATCAAGTGTTATGCCCCAGATTTTGGTCAATTGCGTTATTGTTTAATATGTGGACATACAGCATTGTCAGCGTGACACTTGCCAGCGTAACTGGATTATGCTGACCAAGTGATGAAATGTAAACAATAAATGTATTATTTAAGAGATGATTGGGTCTGCACAGAACAGAATTGAATTGGACTCCGACGCGTACAAAAGTCGTAAACTCTTTGTAATCAGTCAGATGACACAGTAATTATAGTCATGTAATAAATTCTCATATTTAAATACCGATAAACCATTGGTGGGATTTATCCCTTTAAGCCTAGAACCTACTATAATTATAAGTACCCCCCACGCTGCGTACAACATTTGGTGGCAGCGGTGTTCGGCTACAATAATAAAGTATTTAAATTTTCACGTCGACGTACTGAGTGACGTTCGCATTAAATTCTGAAATCTACGTACGGAGGGACGTAGTACTGAAACCAAGTCGACGTAGGGAACGACGTTGCATTTTTTCGGGTGTCACTAACTAACGGTGCAGTGGTCAGGGGACACGCGTCAGCAAATAGCTGAGCGGCCGATGGACTTCGGATTGCAGGGTTTCAGTGGGTCAACTTGAGATAACCATTGATATACCTGGGCTACTCGGAGAAGCAAGCATTCAACGAACTACTTGGAGGAGTAGATATCGCGGCTACTTGGAAGAGTAAGCATTGAACAAGCTACTTGGATTAGTAGGCAATATAGCAGGTTTTAGGTGGGTCATTGTAACGTGACTCGGGGATACCTGAGCTACTTGGAGGAGTGGATAGTGAATAACGGCAAAGCCAAATGAGTTTTGAGGGTAGATCTGGGCACGTAAGTCGAGATAATTTTTCATTACGTAGATCAAACTCGCTGGACCCAGTGGTGCCAGGAGCCGGAGAGGAACTGGCGGGAATATTGCGAGAAGTTACCTTCAGAGCAAGGCGGAATTTGACAGATCGGGATTCGTCTGGAGAAAATATACCACGAATAAGGCAGCGACGGATGGCAGATGCACTTGGTGATTTTGGAGTGAATCTGCGGCGACATTATTCATTTAATTCGGACGATAGTTTATCCGACGTAGATATGAATTCACCTCACGGTTTAAGAGACGCCGTCAGTGCTGAGATGGAACGTATGCGGAGAAATTTCGAAAGACGACACGGAGGCAATGACCAAGGTGAGAATTTGGGAGCTGTGAATGGATTAGCGAACAATCAAGCAATATCACCTGAAAGACCAACGAGACGTCATGATCAGTTAAGGAGAGACTACGAGGATTTAGTCGCGCGACACAATAGGTTGTTAGAGCAATTCAATGCACCACTAGATGGTTCGGAAGAAAGGCGAGAAATCATCAACCGACGAAAGAAAGAAATTGGTGCAGCGCGTGTAGCGTTACAAGCCGCAGAAGCGAGGGCCAGAGCATCAGAAGCAAGAGCTGAAGCAGCTGAAGCGAGAGTTGAAGCAGCAGAAGAAACAGCGGAACGAGCTGAAAGAGGGGAAGACCGGGCCTGGCTGCGGAATCGGCGACGTACTAATTTTGGTGAGGATGATTACAACATCGACGTTACTTTAAAAATTATCAAGGAGTTTGACGGTAACGACCCAACAAAACTGGAGTGGTTTTTGCGAAATTGCAAGTTGGTATTTTCCCGTGTACGAGAACAAGATCATCCATATGTATTGGAATTGATTTTAACCAATAAATTGACGGATCATGCTATGCGGGACATGAAATACAAGGAAATCCAAACAATGGAGCAATTGGAGACAGAGTTGGAGGCTCTGTATGGTACGAAAAAATCCATAGATTCATTATAAATGGAGTTATCCACTTTGATACAATGAGAAGGAGAATCTGTAAGCTGCTATGGTTCAAGGACTGAGAGTATTACAGCGGAATTGGTGGACGAGTTATCGAAAACCAAGGAGACACTAGCTGAGAAACGAACGGTGGAGGATGCCATTAGACAGCTAGCAAAAGCAAGTTTCGAGACTGGATTGCGTGGCCAGCTACAGGTCCTTGTAAGGGCCAGGGCTTTCAAAACACTGCATAATCAGTCATTGAAGCTATTGATTTAGCTAAAACATCGAATTTGCAATCCGGAAAGCCAAGAATTTTTGATGGGCAGAGGGTAGAGAAAACTTGTTACAGGTGCAACTTGGCTGGTCATTTTTCAAGAGACTGTCCCACTCGCGAGGGTTCCACAAGGCTTTCTCGAGGAGAGGGGAAGAGAACATCGGTAATGCCGTTTGGAGCTGTTTGCAAATACTGCAGATATTCGGGTCATGAGGCAGTGGATTGTCATAAGCTGAGAAACAAACTGGGACTGTCAGACGATCAGTTCGTCCTTGTGGGAAAGAAAGAATCAGGCACTGCGAAACCACGTAATTTTGCAGGAAGTAATGAGAGCTCAAAACTGCCAGTAGGAGCATCCCAGATTTGTCGAAAATTTATTCTTATTAGTGAATTGATTTAGAGAGAGAAATTCAATTTTAATTGTTAAAATTTTGTTATCGTTGATAACAAATTTTTTATTTTAAAAGGAGAGGAATGTTATGCCCCAGATTTGGTCAATTGCGTTATTGTTTAATATGTGGACATACTGCATTGTCAGCATGACACTTGCCAGCGTAACTGGATTATGCGGAACAAGTGATGAAATGTAAACAATCAATGTATTATTTAAGAGACGAGTGGGTCTGCACAGAACAGACCTGAATTGGACTCCGACGCGTACAAAAGTCATAAACTCTTTGTAATCAGTCAGATGACACAGTAATTATAATCATGTAATAAATTCTCATATTTAAATACCGATAAACCATTGGTGGGATTTATCCCTTTAAGCCTAGAACCTACTATAATTATAAGTACCCCCCACGCTGGGTACAACACAAGTGTGCGATACGAGCTGCACTCGAAGACTGAATTATATTCGCACGGAAAGGTGTCAGCGAGGCTGCCGAATATCCTTACGATTTGACGAATCAGAAAAGAATACGCGTGGCACTGAAAGTACGAGTGAGACGGCAAATGCCTGTGCTCGTCGTTAGCCAGTGTTCGCGTTTTAGGATACAGCGGGGCGCTACATGACTCCCCTGTTTGGAGTAAAAAACATAGTTTTTTTGAATCTGCAACAGAAAATGATTATTCTAGAGACAGGAAAATTTGTCAGGTTTGGCAAGCAGGTGAAGAAAAAAATTTTGAATGAGGAGACTTGGACATGGTAGACGTGAATTGTCGGTCTGTTGGCGAATGTTACGCCTTTCCTCCGTCTTCAGCAGCAGGTGCCTTGCTCGTGCTCGGCTGCGGCTGGTCCTGTTTTTGAGGCTCGTCGGGTACGTCTTGGTGCGGAGTCTGTCCTGGAAGCTGATCCATGTCCTCCGGCAGTATGTACGCTGGTTTCAGTCGGTCGATGGATATCGGTGTGTTCTTGCAGTTTCCCAAACCTCCGGACTTGAACCAGATGACGAAATATTTGTCGTGACGACTGATGACGCGAAAAGTGCCGATGTATGGTGGTCGGTATGCCATTCGCACGTGGTCTTCGTGAACGAAGACATGCGTATACGTTAATAAGTCCTTGAAGATGAACGTTGAACGTGTACCATGGTGTGCAGCTGGAACAGGCGCGATTGTACGAAAATGTTCGCGTAGATTTCTCACCAATTCCGGTGCTGCTGTTTGTTGGTTTGCTGGCACGAGGAACTCTTTGGGTAGACGGATAGGTTCCCCATACGTTAGCTCAGCAGGGGTCGTTTGAAGGTCGTCCTTCCACGCGGATCTCAAACCTAAAAGTACTAGGGTAAGTGCGTCGAACCGAGCTCCGCCGTGACATCGTGGTGCTGCTTTTAGTTGGCAATGTAGCCTCTCAACCAAACCATTTGATTCAGGGTGAAAAGGCGTTTTCAGGATCCTCTTGGTGCCTAGGATTCGCGTGAGCTCCTTGAACGTGTCTGAAAAGAATTGACCACCTTGATCAGACGAAATTCAAAGAGGTATTCCGAAGCGTGCAGCATGAGGTATCCAGTGGTAGAGAATCGCGTCAACTACCGTAGGTAATTTTGTATCAATCAATGGAACTGCTTCTGGATACCGTGTGAATCGATCGACGATGGTCAAACACCAGCTGTGTCCTTTTGAGGCAGGAAGAGAGATAAGATCGACGTGTATGTGTTCGAAACGTCGCGATGGTGTCTCAATTTCAGCTATTGGTTTAACCGCGTATCGCGTGACTTTGTTTTTCTGACATTTCAGGCAGTGTTTGGTCCATTCAGAGCAGTCTTTATTCATGCTCAGACATAGCATTGCGTAATGAGTTTCCGTGAACCTCTGCATCCAGGATGAACCATTGAGTGCAGCGAGTTGAATACTTGGTGTCTCAGCTGGGGAGGCACATATGGGCGAACTGTACCTGATGACATAGCTGATGCACAGTACAGTGGTTCGTCCGTTCCGGCAAGTTGTAGGCGGTCCAGTCGTAGATTCACATGCGGTCGCTGGAGTATCCGTTGAAGCTGTTGGTCGTCGCGTTGGGCATCTATGAGCTGTTGCGTTGTGACAGCGGTTGAGACGGCTTTGACTCCTGACAGAGCATCTGCCACGACGTTGTCTGGGACCGCGATGTACCGGATGTTCGTACAGAATTGGGCGATGTAGTCCAATCTTCGGTATTGCCAGGGTGAAACTCGTTCTGGTTTTTGCTTGAACGCGTGAGTCAGAGATTTATGGTCAGTGAAAATTATCACATGACGCCCTTCAAAGATGTGTCTGAAGTGCAGTGCCGCTTCGTAGATCACCTGCAGTTCCCTGTCGTAAGTCGCATGTTTCTGCGAGGAAATCGTGAGTTTCCTGCTGAAGAATGCAAGCGGTTGCCAGGAATTGCGGTGTTTCTGCTGTAAAACGGCTCCAATCGCGTGATCTGATGGGTCTGTGAAAATGGCCCACTATGCTTCAATATTTGGATGAGACAACAGAGTGACCTCTGCCAGAGCCTGTTTGCTGCGCGTGAAGGCTTCTTCAAGGGCTGGAGTCCAGGTTACTGGATGCTTTCCTTTGACATTTAGACCCTGGGTTGCCGCGTTCAGTGGGGCGAGAATTTCTGCTGCTCCCTTGATGAACTTCCGGTAGAAATTTGAAGTATCGAGGTACCTGCGCAGTGTTTTTACGGTAGTAGGCCTCGTGAATTCGAGAATCGCGTTAACTCGATCTCTGGGAGGCTTAATTCCCTGCGCCTTGATCGTGTGTCCACCTCTGGTTGCCCCAGGACTGATTTGGCGATGTTTACTATCAATCCGTAGTCCTGTAGGCGTTGAATAAGTATTCTCAGGTGTTTGCGATGTTGTTCTTCGTTGTCCGATGCTACTAAAATGTCGTCTATGTATGAAAACAGAAATGGTAGATCGCGTGTCACTTTATCTATTAGGAGTTGAAAGGTTTTAGCCACGTTCCTGAAGCCGAAAGTCATGTGCGGAGATTGAAAAAGTCCAAAAGGCGTGGTTATCGCGGTCTTTTGGATGTCCTCAGGTGCAACTGGAATTTGATTAAACGCTTTGACCAGATCTATGGTAAAGAAAATTGTTTTGCCGTACAAGTTGACAGCAAAATCCTCTAAATAACGAACAGGGTACTTATCTGGTATAGTTCTGTCGTTGAGTGTGCGGTCATCTCCGCATGGTCTTCATTCGCCGTTCTTTTTCAGGGCCAAACGGAGCGGAGATGACCAATGACTTTCACATCTCCTTGCAGTTCCCAGTTTTAACATGCTCGAAAATTCAGCATGTGCGATTTTGAGTTTATCTGGCGCCAAACAGCGCGCTCTGCAGGAGATAGGTGGTCCCGGTGTCGTTCTAATGTGGTGGAGAGTAGAGTGCTCCGTGGTTCTGAGCAGTCCCTCTGGTTTCGTTATTGCCGGGAATTCTTTCAGGATGGACGCGTACGGTGAATCTCTGTTGATCTCGAGGAGCTTAACAGACAGTGCGCAGTAACACGTAAACTGGCCATTCGATTTTAGGCCTGTTGAGCTGTCGATTAGACACTCGTTCCTCAAATCCGGCAGCAGATTGAAGTGGTGCAGGAAATCAGCACCAATGATGGGTCTGCTGACGTCTGCCTCGATGAAACGCCACGTTAAGTCTCTGCGGAGACCGAGTCCTGGGTTAAACCAAGTCCTGGATTTATCACGCGAGAACTCCGGTGCCTTGATCTGCGGCAGTGCGGAGGCTGTCGTTGTCGTGACAGTCGGGACCGTCAGCATGCCGCCTTTTGTGGTAGACATCGTATCTCTCGTTGCTGGTTCTAAATAAGAAGCTAGGATTATCGATTTTTAAAATTATATTTCGAAGAGAAATGAAATTGAAAGTATAAATGTGACGACAAATAAAGACGTTATAAGTCTATATTTATCACCAACACAACACAACGTCTCTGGGTGCTCAGCAATCTGTCGGTGCGAGGTCACTGTTCACTTGAATATGGCACTTTATTTCGATTTTACCGAAACACGGAGAATCAACGGTTGGCACTCGGATGCTTCGAATGTTCTAGAAGCTTCGAGAAGCCGTGTTTAATATTTTCGTTGAGAAAAACCACGCGGTGAAAATAATGTTTTATCAAGCACGTGAAATAAAATTACACTTGCACCAAGGATAGGGTAAAACCGTTGGGAAGCGCGGATAAAACTTTCGAGCAAAAATGCACGCCACGCCGCGAGTTAATTTTCCCTTCCGATTAACGCGCATTTCCCTTATTTTGATAACGTCGGGGTCACCAATGTAGGGATTGGGGTGTGGTCGGGAAGGTAACAATCCACTAACAAATGCAATTAAAGTAATAATTCCAGATTTATTATCCGCGTCAAAATTAATACAAAGGTGAAGAGAAAATAATATGATCCGATCAAGTGTGCGCTACGAGCTGCACTCTAAGACTGAATTGTACCGGGAAAATTCCAAATGGGGATCAACCCCCAACCCCCTCGGTGGATATCCCGAAGACTTGGTGGAATTGATTTTCAAAAATTAATGAAAAATTTCCTAATTAGGGCACCGGTAAAATTCCAAATGGGGATCAACCCCCAATCCCCTCGGTGCATTTCCCAAATAGTTATTTGTGTCACAAGGCCCGTAAGTGGAGGTTTGCGATGAGTGTGAAGTTAGCAGCACGAGGCATCGGTAAGGTAGGGACGAGGCTCGCCGAAGGCGAGCCTAGTCCCGCCTTACCGCGCCGAGTAAGCCCCCCCACTGAAGAAAGACCAAATAAACAAAATTGAAGAGGGAAATGATAAATTCTAAATTAACGGACCGATCTAGAATGAAAAAATGAATTAGAATGTGTCACAAGGTAAAATTCAACTATTTGTGCTGACGTACGTGCTGCGTCGTCACTGATATTATTCACTTCACTAAAAATGTCTTGTGACTCGTCTTCGTCACTGTCGGGTATAATGAAATTTATTTCGCTCTTTTGTTTAACAGAATCTGTTACGATTTTCCTCGTGAATTTTGGGTTTTGGTGGCAAACTACAGTTCAGCCGCACGAGCTATAGTGTAAGAGGGACTCACTTCACGTCTTACTTAACAGGCCATGGCCCGTTAAATCGTGAAATCGGGGCTAGTTTTTACTTACCGGCCCATGGCCTGGTAAATCCCACTTACGGGTTCTAAAATACACCACGAAAACGCCACTTAACGGGCATGAATGACAAAAAACATTTTTGACCCCAAGTGTTTGTGTTGGATAATTACCCTTTATTTACTCCACAGACTCGGTGGAATTGATTTTCAAAAATTAATTAAAATTTCCCTAATTAGGGCACCGGGAAAATTCTTAATGGGGATCAACGCCCAACCCCCCCCGGTGCATTTTCAAAAAAAAAAATTTGACCTCAAGTGTTTGCGTTTGATTATAATTCTTTTTTTTCACTCGCATTTGTAAAAACCAATTAAAAATCACCTACTGATTGCACCGATATATCTCCCCTCCATTAGTCTTCCCCCATCCCTCAGGTACAATTTTTAATTTTTCACGGCTTTGCTTTGTATTTATTTTTGTAATTTAACGAGATGGGAGCGTACAGTGAGTGGCGGTAGTGGGGTCCGTACAGTCCCCCACCACATCTCCCGCTACGGTCTCCCGCTAGTTTCAGCGTTATATCCAATGTCAAAAATGATCTTTTTATCACTTTTACAAATTTGGTCATTCCTACATTTTGGTCAAAAGTATATTATTGTTATTCTAATTATTATAATTATTATTATTATTATCATCATTATTTATTGACATACTTACATGAGATATACTCATAGCACATGGGGGTAACTTCAACAATTCTCAATATTCATCAGCGTTATATTGTGGTTTAGATAGTGGAATAATAATGATAATAAAAAGAACCTTATCCTACATTAGATGCGCAGTAAACCAAAAGAGTTCAGACGGCAACAGGCTTTAAAAAAACTAATAATCCATACTTTTACACTCCATTGCATGAGTACAATAAAATAAAATAAAATAATCCCATAATGAATCCCTTTACGACCTAACTCATTTCTCGAAACGCAAACAAAACTTCCCATACAAATTCCAAAGCGATATTATGTCCCGAGGGAGCCTCTCTCAAGTGAATTCTTCCTAAATTTCAGTGCATCAGAGATAAGCAAATATATACGTTTGAGTTCTGTGGGGGTATCAATAAAGTATAATAATTCATATAACAATTCCCAGTTAGAATAAGCCAATAGAGGAGCCCTAAAATGCAAAACTCTGAGGTGGTGGTAATACGGACAATATAACAAAATATGATCCCAAGTTTCATAATTGCAAAAACATAGTTTACATAACAAATGAGGAATTAGGCGATGGATTTCGTGGTTGGCGATTATTCTGCTAGAGTAAACGTTCGCGAGTCTCACTTGAGCTATAGTTCTGGTATATATAATAGGACATCTTAAGAGAATATAACAAGCAGTCCCGTCTTGGATGCTACGTGGAAATTTAAATTGAACAGAGCTGCTATTCACATAGCTCAAAAAGTCTTGAGATCTAAGTGTAGAATGAAACTGTTCCAAAATAGTATCTTTATGCTGGAGCTAAACGGCAGAATCCAAGGAATTACAAATCTCGCCCATATTCAGTTCCTTTAAGCATTGCTGAATTTTTGAAAGCCAATTAAATTTCTCCCTATTAGTGGGCTTATCCAATAAAAAACTAGTTGTTTAAAGTAAATTAATGGTAGCCGTTGACTATCCATCTTCAAAATTCTGATTATCCATTTAATTGTTAGCTCAAGGGCTCTACAAGCTAGATTCTTCAGCCCTAATTCTAGGCGAATCAAATACCCGGGAGTATTTGGTGGTAGTGGCAAAAGATGTTTCACGAAGTCATTCTGAGTCTCCTCCAGTTCATGCAAATGTCCCGGAACCCAAGAAGAAACCGAATAAAAAAATGTAGGTGAGATAATGCTCTCAAACAGCATACTTTTACTCTGCCATACATCAGACTTGGCCTTGGCTAAAATGGACTTGGTAGCTCCAATCGCCATTGTGGCCTTTTGCATCGCATGAGCCACAGCAACATCACCCTTCAGCCCAGTATCGAAAACTACGCCCAGATAAACAAATCTATTGACCACCTCTAATCATTGGCCATTGTACCAAAACTCATTAGGCTCAAAGCGAAGGATCCTGCCGCTTGCTCTGAACGGCATAACCTTAGTCTTGGAAGTGTTCACATTTAACTCATTAGCAACGCAGTACTAGCCAAGAGAGCCGCGTCATCTGCATCCATTGGGAGGAGGAGATCTGATTGGCCATCAGTATTGAGCCCACCGCACTCCTTGTTCCTAAAAAATTCCTCAAAATCAGCAACGTATACAATAAAGAGTAGTTGGCTCAAAATTTCCCCCTGCAAGACCCCCTCCATGATCTCAAAACTCCCGGACAACTCGTCAGCGACCTTGACCCGATCAGATGCCTTATCATAGATTCCCTTAAGAACTCTAATAATCTTAAAGCTTACCCCCATCGAGAATAGTTTCTTCCAGAAGAGGGTGTGAGGAATAGAGTCAAACGCTCGTTTGAAATCAATAAAAATGGAATACACTGAATTGCCCCCGAATCTTAGTTGATTTTGCAGTGTCGTATATAACACGAAGATCTGTTCCTCACAACTCCTCCCCCTCCGAAATCTTTGATCAAGTACTTGGTTCTCGATACCCAAAAAGAGCAGCTCCAGATAGGAACGTGGGGGATATAAGTTATTGTAAAAATTCTCCCACTCTTCCATAGTGATACTATTAAGCTCTGAAAATTTTGATCTGACGTCACGCACAGCCTCCCAAAACTCAGACGGATTCTTAACATTAGCGAATTTTAAGGTGATATTAAGCTTGTACTCCTTTTCCTTCATGCTGACAGCACTCTTATACTCTTTTTTTTTATCGTTCAAAATAGATAAACTCAATGATAATGCTTCACTACTTCTAACCAGAGAGGACTCCAAATGAGTCTTTTCTTAATTTTTTTGACCTCTCTCGACGCTCTGTTGACAACTTGTTTGAGAGCTTTAACATTTTGGTCCACCCACTTTTTCTTTCTAGAGTCTGAGAAAACTGCCTGTATAGCTGGCTTGCTAACACTCACCATACCAACGGACATAGCCGCCTCATTTATACCATCTATTAAAAATTCATATCTCG
Source organism: Diachasma alloeum (assembly GCF_001412515.2). Lineage (NCBI taxonomy): Eukaryota > Metazoa > Arthropoda > Insecta > Hymenoptera > Braconidae > Diachasma > Diachasma alloeum. The sequence continues at coordinate 36,197 of NW_021681228.1, read as the reverse complement.
ACGAGACATCAAGCCGTAAACGTAGACATTCCCCATCAAATACACGACTCAGATCTCTCATGAATTCCATCCTCAGTTCCGGCCTCCATCCAAGTCTCTTAACCTGAGGACCAGCCCTAGGTACAGACTCAGGTACTGAGACAATACACTGGCGAAGTTCAACATATATAGTGAAATGGTCAGAACTGAAAACCTGATCAACTATAACCATTCTTAAAATTGGAGAAATCTGCGGACTCACCCATAATAAATCAACTGTATTACAACCGCGGGAATTAACAAAAGAGATCTGAGCCGGATAGTCTCCAGGAATACGCCCATTTACCAATAAGAGGCCATTCTCACTCAAAGCATCATTAAGTAGTCGGCCTTCTTTTTTCTCCTCCTGGTCCACCAATTTTCTAGATGAGAAGAGACGAGACTCCTGCAATAGCTCCAGAAGAAGAGAAGTCCACGAGAACAGACTCTCGTTCCTTCCCTCCATGTGCAGATAAAATGACTGTCCATCCAGTGAGGCACCTAAGAGGGCGGATTTTCTAGCCATGTTTCCGTCACTCCAATCACAATGGCATTATCGAAGAAAGGAGGTGCATCAAACAGATTCTCAGCTCCATGGCAATTCCAGAAGACAATGAAGGGGGTGGAAACGGTGGAGAGGGGTCTGACTAGTTTTTTGGCAGTAATGGGGCCTGAGGGTTCTGAGTCTGACCTCTGTGCTCCATGGTAAGGGAAGTAGAGTGAGAGCCCTGTTTTTGGTTTCTATCGTTGTGTTGACTAGGCTGTGGAGTGAAGCAGCCCGCACGTTGGTTCCAGATAAGCGTTGGTTCCCCATCAACTTCAACTCTATCATGGAATGTCGTGACCTTCTTCCCCAGCCCCTTCAGCTCCTTTGCCTTTTGCCTGACTCTCCATGCGATTTCTCTCTCCAAGTTTGTCTTATCGTTTTCTATAAAAATAGAGCCTTAGCTTAATATCTTACTCTTTCTAGACATTATCGAATGTTTACTATCCCAGTCTGATAGCTTGACAACAACGAATTTTTTCCCCCCTGGGCCCATCACAGAGATCTTCTCCACCAAATTAAACACCCCAAAGGACTCATTCAAGAATTTTTGAACACCGACCTTCACATTGTTTAGGTCAAGAGAGAGTCCTCTGATTATTATGTTCAGCTTCTTCTCTGCTTTCTCCCTGGCCTCGAGTGCAGAGGAAACGTTTGCCACCCAGTTTGTGAGATGACTGTCAGCGCTTGGTTCCTCCTTGTTAGAAGATGTACAGGTTTGCTCCAAAATAAGTACTCTTTGACTGAGCTCTTGATAGTCTCCAACATTCTTATTGAATTTAGTTTCAACAGAAGAAAGCCTCTCACTAATCTCACCACACTTCGAGTCCATAGTCTTTTGCAGAGAGTCAAAATTCTCTTTCTGGTCACTATCAAGCTGATTTACGCGAGCGAAGAGAATTTTCTCTAGTTTTTTAAAGGCTGTCTCTTTCCCCATTATATCCTTAGTTCTGCCTCAATTCTGTCTCAACTTCTGCCTCAATGAACTTTGGGGGGGGGGGGAAACTCTCTGCAGTTTGGGGATTAAAATCAGGGAAACAGAGTCTTCAGGGGCTGAATCAGCTTTCTCCAATTCGTCAGATGATTTTTTCACACTAGACTGATTATCTTCGAGGATTTGTCTGTTAACCTCAGCACATCTATCAGTAATTATTTTCTTGGGAGTGTTCTGTGGTGTCAGCGACTTAACTCTCAGCTTAAGCTTATTTTTGTTTTGAATATCAGCTGATCCTTGAGAGCTCACTGTACTGCCCTTACGTACGGTCGGTATGGAAGGGCTTCCAATCTTTGTCATAGCACAGATGGCACCTGTAGCCTGTTGAACGTTATCGTCGGAGTGAGCGGTAACAGGAGATAGCCCACTCATTTTCACGGGACAAACATAACCCCCATTATGCCACGTGAAACTTTGATGCACTAAATGAGACTGCAAGCACACAGTACAGACCAATATAATATCTCAATATGTCAAGAGAAAAGTCAGCCTCGCGACAAAACAGCTTTTAATTGCACCCGATGCTAAAATCAACCACAAATGACTCCAAACCAACACTCCCACACAAACGACAACCACTCAGCTCAATAGCACAGGAGCGCCCACCTTTGGTCAAAAGTATATAAATGCGTTATTTTGTGAAAAAAAAACATTGAAATTTTTTTATTAAAAAAAAATGTTTTTTGAGAAAAAAAATTTTCTTCATCAATTTTTCGAAACGTGAAAAATAGTTGCTAATGAGCTGTAAAGTATCCCATGTCGAAAACCAAATTTTGTTTATTTTTGCTTCCGAATGGAAGCCTTGTGATCGACGATTTTTGCGATCTCGTAATTTTGCTTGGAAATGATGTAGAATGTCATAAAACGTCAAGAAATTATGTTTTTAGAAAATGTGTGTACCCAGATAGCCAAAATCCGAACATTTGCCGTGCCTCTGTTGACAGGGATTGATAGACCTTCTGCCTTGCTCCTGTCGACAGCAAGAGCATGGCTCGGTCAGCAGAACATCGACAGACTAACAGGATTAATTCAGAGGGTCGAAGGTTTATGGGGGTGCAGTAAATTCCTATAACGAGTTTTGGTTTAACGGCTTAGGGGGGTGGAGTAAACCATATTTTTCAAAGTCTATGAGAGATGGCTCTACGGTCTAGTTCGTCTCTACGGTGAATTTCGGTGATTCTTGAGTAAACCAGTAGATGGCAATGAAATTCTTTCGATTGCCTCAATCCGTAATGAACTTGAAGGAATGATTGCATCAAAGGAACGATGCAACTTTGACTTAATAAAACTCCCGTTACGTATGTCGTAACAGTTTCGTTAGAAAATTCTGTGTTCTATAAATTTGTAACTTTCTTCTATAATCGCCAGTATTTGCAAAATTGTTTCTAGTGAGATTCCATTCGGGTCTTTCCATGTTTATGATTTTTGTTCAATCATTAATGAGCTAGCATACTGCAAACATGTAGACTAACTGATACTGATGTCTCCTATTGATTCAAATGATTTTTATTCTATTATTAATCTCCAGCCTATGAATACATGTTTGTACTCATCATTATGAGTATTATTATAGACAAATGAGCGAGAACGCAATGAACGTGAAAATTATTCTTATTGCTCAATAATTTTTCCGGTGAATAAGACTATTGCTCTTCCCGCGAATTTATTTGATTAACTAACGATTGACTTCTGGGAATCAATGAATCGCTTAATTTCCGTGCAGCCGAAATAGGTGAAAATAGGGTACCAAAAAATTTATGTAATTTCATGGTGGATGAAATAGTTTTTTCTTCCAGTCTCAACGATTTACAGTTTTCGAGATATTAGCATTTATCTATCGGCGCGCGACGTCGCACGCATAACCCGGGGTGTCTCTGTCTTGCGCAGGGATTCGCCTAGTGTCGTCTCTGTTGCTCCTGTTGCAAGAGCATTTAACACTCTGTTGGTCGCGCTATGAGCACCGTGCCGCACTTTTTCCAATTTTTTAAATAACACTGCAGTAAAGCCTGAGAAAAATTTGAAAAAATTTGACATCTCATTTTGAAGTGTCTAAAAGTCCAATCAATGAAAATTTCCATCAAAAATATCATGGGTAGTAAGATTTTGAAATTTTTATCCCGGAATATATAATTTGAATATATAATTTAGGGTAACACTGACAATGAAAAATCCCATGGGACTCCCTCAAGTATAGGATCTGGATCACTGTTGATTTTTTTCAGATTTTTCATAGATCTTTCAAATTTACCATTATGTCGATTATTGCTGTGCAGCGCGGTGCTAAGGGCGCGACCAACGACGTTCGTAAGTCCAGCGCGACCAATGGAGTGTTGACTTAATTTAGGGGCGTATTAATAAACCACGATGAAAAAATCGATTATTCAAAATATTTTTAATATATTTTTAGATACAATACAATAGAGAAGTTTCATGAATTTGCATGGAGATCATTTTTAAGAGTGTTTAAAAAAAGTTATTGGAGACTGGTAGACAGCATTTGATCCCCTATTGTGCTCATGCCACCTTTATAGACGTCGATGGGTTCACCGAGCGAATTCTAGAGAATATTCCTGTAATACAAATAAATTTGACTATTTTTCCCAGTGTCTTCCCCGACTAAGTTGTTTGTTTTTCTATTGTTGGGATATCTACTTGAAATTTTCTTAATTCAAAATTAGAGATCGAAAAATGAACCAAAAAAATTCAATCTCTTGTTTAGAAAATTCAATACGTTGGGTATGAATGAGCCAAAATACATTTTGTATGATAAAATTTCCGTTTTTCCCTCAATTACTCATTTTACTCACCTATTTGATGTCCATGCTTCATTGTTGTCGTTCATGTGTGTCCAATAAACCCCTTTATTGTTTATTACTGCTACAACATTACTGTTACAATAAATATTCCAGGTGATGGCTTGTCAGGTGGTAGATTATTCGGTTCAGGAAGCGGCCATACGGTGTCCGATAACACTTGGCAACTATTTCACTCAAATCAACATAACGTAATGTCGGTTCCAGCTTAGAACATTTAAAACTTCCTACTTCCGTTGAATCGAGTCCAGTAGGGAACCAAGACTCCATGTTCCGAAATTTTTGGACAGCCAACTGGTATCTCCTTGGTAGCTGCCGCAAAAATGTTGAGAATAAGGCAAACACTGGAATCATTCAAAATGCAGCAGATTGTCGCGCTGATTAGTGCCGAGCGTGAAATCATCGGTTTTTATCAGATTGTATTGCACATATTCTTCGCTACATACGTCCATATCATCGGGCCTTCGTGGGCCATTAGAATGAGGTTGTGACGACTTCACAGTGAGTGTATGATGATGCCTCGTTTCTCCTTTCTATTGGATTTCTCTCTAATTCTCCGCGCGATTTGTTGCAATGGGTGTGCTGGTTTCCTCAACATTCTTCTCAAATATTGCGTAAGTTCTCATATGGAAAGGCAGAGAATGAATCCAAATCCCGAACCTCCTCACATCTTCTACCATGTGGAGGTGACCATGAGCATTATACGTCACGAATTTTTCTCCATATAATTTGCTGCATCCCTTTACCCACTGATTCATCAGTGTACCTGCCAAGGTCACATGGTGTGGCGAGCTATGGGGAGATGCGAAATATCGCAGCGCAACGTGGTATAACAAATAATGATAGTAAATATTGCTTTTATATACTCCATGATTGATGACTGGTCCAGTATATAAAATTAGCTGACGTAATTCTGTTGCTTTCATCTTGTGATATTGCCTAATGTCAGTCGGCCGTCTCGAAAATTCACGTGGTGTATATTCAGCGATTATGCGCATTCGGCTATTGATTATATCAATCTGTGTATCATCAAGTCTAACGTAACTGTGGAATCGTCGGTTGTAAGTTACCGCTGCTCTTATTTGTCGTTTTGTGGATCCCAACAGAGATAAATGCATCCACTCAAAAGCCACTTGAGACACCACGCCGATTCCTAAATCTGCCAGAAAACTTGGACCGTGATGATGACTTTCATCTGTCATAGCCGCATAATCTACATCCGTGCGGGGAGTTCTATCCATGGTACATTTCGAACAGTTATTGTAGCCACGGTGTCCTACGTGGCAGAGAAGAAAAGCTCGAGCTGGTGCATCAGCAATTACACATCGAATACACAGCTTTATCGTTCTGTCTTCAATTGTAATTCCTCCATCCTCTTGAATTTTTTTCCATTCGGAAATGAAATCAGAGAAGAAATCTCTGGAACACGCCGGTTTTTTCAATCCACGAAAGATTCCAACGATAATTGGAGTGGATTTTTCAATATTCACAACCCTCATTTGGATGGGCCACATATTTATCTTACTTTCATTATCTATATTCGCACCATCCGTGCTAATATCAACAATCAGATGATCAGGTAAAGGGAGAGGAATGCGGGCCTTCTTAGAATTAGGGCATATTCGAATAGATGACTCAAATATCCATCATCTATTATGGCCACTGACACCATTCCTTCGAACGGAAGTTGTTACAAATAAATAAAATTTGTCAATTTACGATAGTGTATTTGAAGAGGACGCATAACAGACGACAGAAAATCGTCCCGAAAACCCCCCGCGGTCAGACATTTATTTTTCTCACCGAACCGTCGGGACCCTTTTCTTGGGCATTACATTGCACTCAACACTTGAGACGCGGCAACAGTGTTACGTTGTTTGAAAGACAAGGCTCATTCGCTGCAGCAAGCAGAGTCGAGACAAGGAGAATACAAGGCAACGTTGCCACAATCATATCGCTTTCCATCCTTCAAAATCCATTTCACCTATAAATAGTTGATCCCTATGTTATAATGTTAACAGAAAAATTTGAATTGTGTAAATTTGAATAATCAATTTCATAAACGCCACCGAAACATGTTGATAATAATTTTCTTTTATCACGTTTGAAGAGCACCCCAGAAGCGCGTTAGCATGAAAGATTATTAGTTTAATTGGACAGTTCGCAGACCAATGGATAAATTATATGAATTTTTAGTATGAAATGAGTATGGATAAGATTAGTATGAAAACTAAATACTGTATGACTTTCAATTACGGAAATTATCCCCCGAGAGTTCATATACGCTGACTGGCGCTTGGTCCTCAAAACATGCCGCCCCCCCCCCCCAAAAAAGAAATTGAGTATTCGCTATGAATCGCCCGGTTCAATTATTTTTTTCAACGTCAAAACAAGTACGTTAATGGGATGGGACGTGAGGCCAAGGTTTACTTTTCGTTTATCAACAAAATGCCTCCTACAACGTCTACTTACGATTAAGACATCTCGAAAACCATTGAGAAATTATCGGGGAATGCTGCGTAAAAAAGTTCGGTAATTTCATGACAAATAAAATAGTTTTTGGTTCATATGTCTCTACTGTTCGTAGTTATCAAGATATCAACAATTGTTTGAAAGAGTCTGTTGCGCTGGGTATGTCACTCTGACAATAAGCGTCTTTGTCTCGTGCAGGCATTTGTATAGCAATGTCTGTTGCTCCCATAGCGAGTGTATTCACNTTCGAACGGAAGTTGTTACAAATAAATAAAATTTGTCAATTTACGATAGTTTATTTGAAGAGGACGCATAACAGACGACAGAAAATCGTCCCGAAAACCCCCCGCGGTCAGACATTTATTTTTCTCACCGAACCGTCGGGACCCTTTTCTTGGGCATTACATTGCACTCAACACTTGAGACGCGGCAACAGTGTTACGTTGTTTGAAAGACAAGGCTCATTCGCTGCAGCAAGCAGAGTCGAGACAAGGAGAATACAAGGCAACGTTGCCACAATCATATCGCTTTCCATCCTTCAAAATCCATTTCACCTATAAATAGTTGATCCCTATGTTATAATGTTAACAGAAAAATTTGAATTGTGTAAATTTGAATAATCAATTTCATAAACGCCACCGAAACATGTTGATAATAATTTTCTTTTATCACGTTTGNACTCTGAATCTTCTCGCTATGAGAGTGATAGAGACAGCACGATACAAAACCCGGCGCGAGGCAGAGACAGTCAGAGCTGTACGGGCAGTGGAGTACACTTTGTTGAACAATTGTTGATACTTTAATAATTATGAATGAAAGTGATCGGTCCAAAATGCATTCTGTTGACCGATGAGTCAATATGTGATAAAAATGCCAATGAGATAAAAATGTTTGAATCATTGAGAAAATTGATCAACAAATCAGATTGTCGACATGGTCCGCCTATGGGTGTGATCAACAGTTGTTGCATATATACCCACCAAAGAGACTACCTGCACTTCAACTTCGCAAGTTACTTTGTCCACCTGCTCATCCATAGTATCGTCAACAATGGTTTTCAAATATGAGAATAGAATTTTAGGTAATTGACCGAAAACTGAGCGGGCGGTTCTGTATTTCAGGTAAATGGTATGCTTACGCTTACGATAGTAGAAATATGTGCAAATGAAAATTCTACAGAACTTTGCACTTGCCCGCCTTCAGTGCTAATGACTTAGGCGTGAAATATTACNCAAGTTACTTTGTGCACCTGCTCATCCATAGTATCGTCAACAATGGTTTTCAAATATGAGAATAGAATTTTAGGTAATTGACCGAAAACTGAGCGGGCTGTTCTGTATTTCAGGTAAATGGTATGCTTACGCTTACGATAGTAGAAATATGTGCAAATGAAAATTCTACAGAACTTTGCACTTGCCCGCCTTCAGTGCTAATGACTTAGGTGTGAAATATTACACTCAAATTGTAGGCTATCGATCGACAAATGAAGAGGCTCTATTGTACCTCAGGTACATATTGTGCTCACGATGCTGAAAATATGCGTTAATGAAGGTTTCCCGAAACATTCGGCCCATATTCCATTAATTCTGAGAATGTTTATTCTGACGTCACGTACTCTCTTCTCCTATTGGTTCGGCGTCGCCTTCGGTAACAAGTATATAAAGATATAATTGGAAATATTGAAACAGTTCTCAAGTATCAACCATGAAGAGACCACCAAGAGCCAGGAAAACACCAGCAAAGCATACAGATTACGTAAATCTTCTATCAACCTCAGAGAAGGAAGCACCGCGGGAGGATATAGCCCCTGAAGTGTACAATCCATTCGAGGGGTTGGACTCAGCATTGACCTACGAAGCTGTGGAGCCCATCGCCGTTAGGGAGAAGCAAATGTCCTCTGCCCTTCCTTCAGCAAGTGCTACGGCCGAGTCGGCATCATTAGCAGAAAACAGAGGAATTCAAGAAGAGCAGGAGAACAACACGCGAGAGATTCCAGGGAAAATACCTCTCAGCAATATGGCTCCTAGTGTTGCAGCGAGTCCTGTGGATTTCCGGCAGTTGCATCCTCATGCCTATAATCAGGTAAGAGTACCACTGAAGCGGCCTCAGTCCGAGATTTCAGAGGCTCCAGCGCTGGAACAGCCTCGGACTTTCATGTGGAGAAGGCCTCAATCCCCTGAACCTCCTTCGGCAGGCAGTACGACAAGGCCATCGGCAGTGACTCTCGAAAATGGTCCATCGTTCTCATCATGAGACGTGCAGGCGAACCGCACGCGAGGAATTTCGGGGGTGATACCTCCCGGTAACTTCGGCTCAGGAATCGGCCCGATTCCTGTTGATTCACCGCAGTGGTATCATCATCCTTATGAGCAGAGACCGCCTCAAATATTTGCTGATGGCTCATTTTACGACAGTTTTTGGAAAGACGTGGCATCGATTGTAAGGACTGAAGTGAGGAATGAGCTCGGGAAAGAGAGGAATCGGCAGCAGAAGCAAATCCGCAAACCAGGATTCCTACCGTTGCGATCCATCGCAGAAATTAAGGCAATTGATCAACTGACCTCAGAAAATGAGGAACACTTGATCTCTTATTTAGGATTTCACTGTGGAAAAGACCGAAAACCTCATTTGATAGCATCGGAGCTATTTAAACAAACTCTGGCATCGAAGGATTTGGTGATAAAAATAACAATCACAAAGAAATTGCCGAACAAGACATGTTTGGAGGGCTCCAAATATCGGGATATCCTGATAACGACACTTAAGCTAGCTCAGAAGGAAATGGAAGGACTGGCACCGAAAGAACTCAACGCTATTCTGACAGGAGGACTAAAAAACCTCAAAAATTGCGAAAACTGGACTAATTAATATTGAAGTCGATAAAGTAAAATGCTAATTTATAGTTAATATGTAATTTGTTATGTATGCCGTTAGATGGCTATCGCTTTCTTAGTCAGGTCAGAGTTTGTTAACAAGATGGCGAACAAACATGTTTTGTAACAGAGTTAATGAATAAAAAGACCTTTATTAAACATAAACAATTACTTTCCAATAAATGTAACAGTTAATAGCATTACCATCAATCGGCTCTTTTCAGAGCCAGAAAGAGATTTCAATGCATGGAAT